>NW_018128245.1:216274-223547 GCF_001952655.1 Monopterus albus | reverse complement strand
GGCGCATCATTATTTTTGTATTATTTCTATATTTTTATTTGTAAATTTTTTTTTTTTCCATAAAAAATCACTATGTCACCAGCTGGCAGAAATGTTTGTATCATCCTAGATAAGCTTGTCATATCAGTTGTACTAGGGAACTGATGCAGCTGTACCAAATAAACAACTGGACCCCCAGTTAAATAAAAATGGACACCTGAACTGCTACATGCTGCTCAACTTTAAGTAAACACCAGACTTCAATTAGTGCAAAGCACTTTGGCCAAAGTTGTTATTATTATTTGAGGCCTACATGCCACACAGTATGGCTAGAACACAAACTGTTTTTCTGAGACATGGCAAGGATACTTTGACATCTTTTCTCTGCAGACCAGTTTCAACCACATCCAAGTATCTGAGCTACAGTATATCCCATTCAGCCATTTCTAACCCTGACAGGCTCCAGGCCCAGACAGGCGCACCTCATCACAGGCACAGCAACGGGGTTTCAGCCTCTCAGCGTGGTGCCGTCCACAGTAGATTTTGCCATCCTGGTAGAAGTAGATGAGATCCACCAACAACTCCTCACACATGCTGCAGACAAAGCAGTGAGGGTGCCAGCATTTTCCATGACCTGCCCTTGCTGCAAAAACCACAATGTCCCCTCCGTTAATCTGACCACCACACTGTAGTAGAGGAGAGGAGAAATTGGAAACAAAGGGAAGGAAACAGGAGAGAAAAGGAAAGAAAAAGTGAAAAACTGAAGGAAAAGGAAATTAAATGAAAGGAAAGGAACTGTATCAAATAACTAATATTTAAATGTTTCCTATTTCACATGTGTTTCTATCTGTCTGATGGAACATAAAAAGAAGTCCTGGCAAGCAAAACCAAGAGCATATTTTATAAATGGGCTAAATTATACATGTAGAAAATTAAAAAATAAATGTCTATCTTTAGATAGAAAGAAGCCTTAAAGGTTGTTTGGTTGGCTGTTATTGTCTTTGCTGTAAAGAAGAGCCACAGGGCAAAAGGACGCAGGCTTGTTGTGCGGTTTACCTTGTCACAGAGGGCTCCATTTATGGTGAGTGGGAAAGGACGGACGTTGCCTCTGCCCAAATTGTCTTTCTTCCGTTGGTTGCTGAAGAGCTTCAGCTCTCGTTTCTCCTCTTCATCCAGTGCATTACAATAACGCACCTGGAAAACATTTTTCATCATCATGCAAAGTAGAACTAATGACCGGAAATCACAATAAAAGTGATAAACTGTATAAATGATGAATTGGCTGTGCTGTAAAAAACTGCGTACCTCGTTGTCATGTGGTGGTAACTGATGAAGGAGCTGCTTGATGCGATACTTCTCTCCAGGGCTGTTTATATAGGGGACCTTCTCTTCTGGTAAGGAGTTATAGTATTGATGCACCTGAAACACACCACATCAAATCAATGCAAAACTAACTTTTGTTTTGTTTCTATCTGCCTCATGAATGTAGGTCTAGTATCCATTCTCCTTAGTGTTTACTAATCCCGGGATAAATATCTTTAGTTATGTTTCATTATTGTTCACAGTCGCTAATGTCTATTTCCAGTTTTTGGTGCAGGGCAGACTGCATACACTGAGTTTTTCAGAACTTTTTAGCAGGTAATGAAGCTGATGAGAACCGAAGTAAACAAACTGTAAACTTGTGGGTCAAACAAATAAATAAACTATAATAAAATGAAAGACAATCAAAAACTCCTTGGAGCTGTGGTGTGAGGAGCTGGGCGGCACTCTGTGAGTTCATCACAACAAGTGGCACCCTACTAGTAATCATTGCTAATATAAAAACTGATTAAAGCATAATTTATGTATAATTACAAAGTGGTATTACTGGCTGTATATGTTCATTATGCTGAGTTAAGAGCATGCTAGTTTACATCACCTACTTTGTTTCATTAATTCATGGAGACAAACCCATTTAAATAAATCTGAATTTGCTTTCAAATTAATTTATCGCGACCTTCGTGTCCTCCACCATTATTGCCCTTGAGAATCAGTCTTTGGACCTGACAGTGTGCAGCAGCATGAGTTCTGTGCTGCTGCTGTTGCTGCTGCTGCTGCTGCTGCAGAGACAACCTAGAACAGCATCAAGTTCTTTAAATTTTCAGCAGGTAATATTCACATTGCTTAAAGGAAGTCTCAGTTACCCATTCTGGTACTGCAATTAGAGCTCATGTTGGAGTAGGACTTGATATCCGTGGCCTGGACCATTGTTTGAATTTACATATTAGTGGGTGAAATAGAGAAAACCTTGATTGGTGTTTGAGAAACACTCAAAAGGACAAAAGCAATCTTGTCCCTTGTCTCTGACTTTCAGCAAAACAGCATTTTACACAAAGTGGCCTAGTGTTCACTGCAGTGTAAAAATCTATTATGCTGAAGTTGCTGTGATCCAATTTACATAATCAGTAGTGAGCGAGAGGGGAAGGAAGTACATTTCTGAGCACTGCCCCTTCAGGTCCTCTCTAACCCACCCACTTATTTTATTCTATGTTGTGAAGGGTGACACTGAGCCTTGTGCCAGTTGTGCATATCAGGCTCATGTGAGGGGAAGGACTTGTCTCCAAAATCTGCCCCATTAAAAAGAGCTTGAAAGCAAAATGAATATTCAGTGTCATGCTGCATGCGTCCTTTGTTGTCTCTCAGACTGCAAAAATGTAATACCTTCCTTAATAACCTTGCTGTTTTTTGAGCTTAGTATTGTATCAATTGATTAATTATTTCTATTCCAGTGAAAAATGTGGCCCTGCAATGGACCAGCGACCTGTCCAGGGTGTACCCTGCCTTTCGCCCGATGCTGGCTGGGATTGGTTCATTGTGGTCCGTTTAAAGGCATTGTAAGTAAGCAACTCAAGTAAAGTACAAATACCTCAGATTTGTACTTAAGTTCAGCACTTGAACAAATGTACATTCCACCACTGATTATGGATACAGTATTTGCTCAAAAATGGGTCAGAGATGGTCAGCACTAGTAGAGAGTTCAGTTAGAGGCATCAGCTGGAAACATTTTTTTGGAAATTTGAGGAATAAAGTATTTCAACAAGTCAATCCTGACACTGATGAACCTTATTGTCACAGCAAATGAAGTCTGAACTGGGGATTTTGAGTTGTGACAGCTCAATGAACTGTGCCACTTGAAATGGTGATTTTCTTTTTAAATGTGAGTCACATTGATGACATTGTGCGAGGGAGAAGCCAGAAGTGACAGGATCAAAAATCATTACATTCAAGTGCATTAAAAAGGCAACAGGCAGTTACAATTGCCTGCACCTCCTGCTGGATGAGAGAGGCTGCAGCTTCTTTCAGCGTCCTGTCAAGATGGCTGACTGGAGAAAATGACTGTTATCAGCCCAGCCTGTCATCTGGTAACAGAGCCCTAGGAGGCCTGTTGCATTAGAGTGCTGCTCCTACTAAGTAAAGACGCAAGTGCGTGTATCCAATATATTGAATAGAACCGTGTTTATCTTATGTCGGCGCTGATGAAAACAATGGGCGACAATAAGGAATGATGAGGAAATATCTTCTTCTGGATGTGCACAATTGATTACATTAGCTTGGTCATGCATGCAATCAAAAGGCATTTAAACTGCAAATGAGTCCAGACAGGGAATTGTGAAATCTGCACGCATAAACACATTGCCACACATTTTCAATTAGGTTCATCCAAACATTTACTGGCTCCAATTACTTCCATTCCTCTGGGTTTAAATTTGCAAGGATAAACTAAAATACAGAACAGGCTATGTCTTAGCATACCAAAAGCTTCATTAAATTGAAAATGACAGTACACACACAATTATGTAGTATGTGGTAGAAATAAGTAAACATATTATGGTGATCAAGGAAAATAGCTTTTTTCATCTTCCTGGATAAACATAACCCCAATTAAAAATCTCATATTTTGAACTCATATACCAGTGATTCAAACACGCATTCATTGCTTCACATCTATTCTTTAGACAGTGCAATCAGATAATCAGTCTGTGGTTCCTATTCCTGATTTTGGTTATGGTTGTCCTTCTGTCTGACTGAGAACTTGATTCCCACAGTGTCAGCTTTAATACTGACAGCTGAAATGTGTCCTTACAATTATTCTTCCATAAACGCCTCAGTGAGATACAAGTCTCAGTGACTTGTATCCCATTTCTACCCTCCACCCCAATCCCCTCCTTCACCCAAAGATTAAAACGCCATGAAGGAGACTTAAAACAATATGATTCATTGTGTTGTTTTGAAACTGCCCGAGTATTATTTGGAAAATGCCACAAATACTCTATTGTCTAAATTAAATTCTTTTGACCATTTCAGTTCAATTTGATACAGTCTGGCTGTGGTAAAGAAAAATAAGCATTAGGTAATAAAACACTTAGGAATGGCATGAAAGGGATGCCAAATGTGTGAGCTGAATATCTGAGACTGGAAAGAGATAACTATCGAGTCTGTGTACCTGCTCGGGACTGAGGCCGGGGGGAACCCAGGCGTATTCCTCCAACGCGCATCCAGAGTCATCATCAGAGGTGGAGTTCCTCTGGAAGTCGTACATCAGCTTGGTGATGGTCTTCTCCATCTCCAGAGACATGGCTGTCACAACATGCTCCTCAACACAAGCCGCTTCAGTGGACACAGGTATCCCTGTTGAGGAAACAGACAAGAGAATGACAGTGAGGCAAAAAAGAGAGTAAGAAGTTCAGAGGGAGAAAAATGAGAACATTTATATTCTAGGGTATATGTGGAGCTTGTGGATTCCCCAGCTGTGAAATCAGGTGGTTCAAGGCTGTAGAAACAATGAATGTTATGAATGCTTTTCTGTCTAGCTCTCACATACTCAAGGAAAATAAAAATACATTCAAGGTATATAAAAAGGCAGTTTACAGCCATACCAGTGGCTCTTTGTGACCATACAGTGGCACTTTGCACTAAATCCTAATATTATGCTAACACTCATCCCCACTGCATACAGTATTTGGATACTGGCATTTACCATTACTGTCTTCCATTTTAACTGCATGTCTGAATTCTGAGTGTGAAAAATGATCCACTAGTGTCGTTTGTGATGACATCTTGCTAAAACTAAAACTATCAACCTTGTGGATTTGCTACAGGTAGAGTCAGGCCATCACTGTGACAGCCTCTGTCTTTGTCAGTTAACATCTGTACAAGCTTTCATGGCAATATATCAGTCAGTTGTTGAGACAGTGACATCTGTAAAGCCATGGTGCCAGCGTGGCTAAAATCAGCAGTGCACCAGATCTGGTAAGTGCATTCACTGTACTAAGCATTAGAAATCATCTATAAAATATCCCATGAACAATCCTACAGACACCATTATCAGCAGACATCACTCTGCATTCATTGCTTCACTTGAGTGTGTGGATTAGAGATCAATCTGATCTCCTCCTTGTTTCTGTCTGAGAGAACAGCTGCACACATTACTGACACGCAAGTAATTAAGGGGACTAGGTATTGCTTCGTCCACCATCGTAAGAAAATAAAATGAAACTCATTTAACAGGCAAGTAGAACATTTAGTGATCCATGAACAAGAGTGAGCAAGAATGAGTTTTTTGAAATCTGGTGAGAGGAGACATATTATATGCAATTAGTGTAAAGTGGGAGGGAAAAAGTGATTGATAACAGTGTCATAACCTAATATAATATAGTATAAAAAATCCATAGTGATTATTCATATTGCCAAGGTTGTTGTAATTCACAGAGAGAGAACAATCTGATCAATGTAGACATAGCAGGACAGAAAACTAAAACAGCTGATATTGAGCGTCTGTAGGTCAGGTATCAAGGCCATGACAGTTTGCTGCCAAAAACAACACTCCCTGATGGTCAGTGAGAAAGTGTGAACAGACTGTGACATTTCTGATTCACAATCATTTCTCCTCAACTAAGAGAAAGGTCTTTTCTGACAGTTTTGCACAGCAACACTATTTCTTGCAGATTAGAAAACAGAGAAAAAGAGTGGCCAAGGAACAGCAGACATTTCCACAGACTGAGCCAGTGAGTCAGCTTCATCCGAGCAGACCTGAGCGCTGTTTATCTGTCTAAGATGGGTGCTGCTGATTTCTTTGTGAGGAGAGATGGCAGATATAGGACCTCAAGCCTGTAGCCTGGCCTGAGGCTGTTCGTCATTAGAGTGGAAGGCTCAGCGAGAGCAAGCTTCTTCTGAAACTTGCAGCCTGTCGTGCCTGTTAGAAGTTAGTTCAGATGTGACTTATGTTGGCAATATGACAAAAGGCCAGTGAGCTGATGAAGAACTGTCACCTACAGTTTTAACTGCATTCTGGCACTAATAGTCTATACATTTCCCTCCCAACCGTCTGAGATGTCAAAGAGCTAGCATTTGCTTTAATTATATAGCTTTTAATATTTTAAAATTCCCTAGATGCTTTTATTGCCAGTAATAATGAAATATTCAGACATTTGGGAATATATGCTTGTTTGTTTTCTTACTGAGATCATGTGAGAAGATTAATATTTGATATGTAAACATTTAGCCGATTTTGACTCAGTTTAAAAGAACAGTTTGACATTTTGGCAAAGGAGCTTATTTGCTTTCTTGTCAAGAGTTAGGTGAGAACATTGATACCACTCTCATGTCTGTGCAATCAGTACAGAGCAACAGCCAGCAGACAGTTAGCTTAGCTTAGCATAAACACTGGAAACAGGGGAAACAGCTAACCTGGTTCTGTCTACTGGGAGCTTATTGCACCAAAATGCACCTATCAGTGCCTTTAAAAGTCATAACTTAACAACTTATAGGTCAACTGTTAAAACCATACAAAATCTAAACATAAAAATGTGCCTTTTTATGTATGTCTTTGCCAGGCACAGTGACAGGACTCTAGGATTTTACTGTGCCTCTATGAAATAGTCCACACATAACTGGCAAGAAAGTGAAGTTATTCCCCAAAGTGAGAGACAGTTGCTTTAATTTCAAAGATTCCTTGTCAATGAACTATAATTTATTCAGTTTCAGTAAGATCACAATAGCGTGATGTTTTGCTGCTGTTTCTGGCTGTCTTTGTCTGTCGCTCGTGGTTTGCACTGTTCACTTTAGTATAAAATTAGGCCTGAAAAAAAAAACACAAATTATAATGTTAATAATCAACCCTGACTTCTAGAAATTATGCTTATTGCCAACTCCCCTGCCATTTTAATGTGTAACCTTTCACTCATAAAAAAATTTAAAATTCTTAACATAATCCAGCCAGTAATTACCTTGCCACCACAATATAATTGGGAAAAAT
>NW_018128245.1:186508-216220 GCF_001952655.1 Monopterus albus | reverse complement strand
AAGTAACCTAATATGTTTCACAGCTGACAGCAAGCCTAGATAGCTTTGACATTTGGAAAACTGTGGGGCGGGGGTTCACCAGCATGTCACAGAGCTGCTACTGAACACAGAGGTGATCTCATTTTCTAACCAGGTAAGAAAGAAAGTAGGCTAGTTTCCATAATGTTCAATTATTCCTCTAAATTAATCAAGTTGGCCTTTTTCACTGAAGACATTTTGACAATTCATAGGTTTAAGTAGTGATGATCAGGGCCATGGTAGTGTGCAATGGAAATGGAGCCAGGATTAACGTTGTATGTTATGTCTGTGTTTTACCTGTTTTAACTTCTTTTCAGTGGCCTAAGGCCCCTTTTTAAAAATGATGTGTGATGTTTGCGGTAGTATGGCAGAGAAACTACAAATCTATAATAACAATAGACTAGCCAATTTGCTTGTAACATTAGTTAGGTTCACCCCTTTTCTCTGTAACTCTAGTAAAGCCATTGTGAAGCATGTGAAATTCATTTTGCACACACACTGTTAGAGTGAGGAAACCTCAGCATCACTGTGTGCACCAGTGCTTCAGTTAATGGTCCCTTCACACCCTACTTATTAAGATGTACTGTAAGAGTCTAGTGTGCATTGTTAAACAAAGACAGCTTTTGTGTCAAACAGCCTCAATGTAACATGTCATCTTTACACCCGAACGTTTGACTGAATGCACATTCAGCTGGTACAGAAGGCTGCTGATGAGTGTGTGACTTTTTGACGTAATACACACTCACCAGGCTGACTGGTTAGTCATAATGCACTCCTCTGTTCTTCCCCAGCAACACAAGGGGAGAGGAGAGACGAGTTGTGAACTTCTGTTTCCTGGAGGTGGCATTCTTTTGGGTAATTCATGCTTCAAAAAGAAGTGGTAATGTATCTGGGGAGAAAAGACATATTCCACTGTTCTGTACTGGGTAATTTTCTGTTTTTGTAATTTGTCTGCCTTCATAAAAGTGAATTGTGAACGTATCTTTGGTAACTGCTCCTACATCTTCACAGAACTGCGCTTTGTTGGCTGCTTTTGCTGCTTGCATGGTTTATTTTATAGTAAATGATCTAGGGCAATCAGTTTTCTCTTTAATGCATGATATTAATCTTTTGTAGATGGGAACCAGCTTATGGCCCCAGAACATTGTGCTCTGTTAATGACAATTATTATTTAAATGCTTGAAAATCATTTAATGGAGGGAGAATGGGAGACTTAATTAATGACATTAATTAAGTCATTTTTGGTAAGTATTTCTGCAGCAGAATGTGTGCTATTAAAAAAAAGCATTAAAATATGAATTGAAAAGCTCACTTGAGGTACACTGGTCAGTGATTATGTCTTTGAGTACCTCTAAGAGAAGATCTGAGTCTCTAATTAACAGTGTGCAAAGGCCTATAACAGAAATAGGCAATCACGTGACCTGGAGAACCAACAGACTGCATGTTTTGTTTCCAACCAATCAATACACCTTTAGACCAGATAAGGAGAAGGAAACTATCAGTGAGATCACCTGGTGGAGTGATTGGTTGGAATAGTCGTATACATTCATTGCAAACATCTTACAATCTGTCTTGATTTTCTCTGAGGTTCTTTTTCCTCATTCTTGACCTTTAAACCATGATAAAATCCTAATTAATATCAATGATATTAGAGCCAGTCACAGTACTAATCCAGTAACGCTCTATTAATTTGACATTTTGGGGCCAGCTTATTCGCTGTGTTACTGGGAGTATGATGAAGGGTTGGTATCAGTTCAGTGAGTAGACTGGTCAGTGGCCTCTACTTAGTTTTATGTGTTCCTTGCCGGCTCATGTGGCAGATGTTAACCACAGGTATGAGTACATTTATTTTTAGAGTTGGAGGGTGTGCACCTATGCTTCTGAAGTCAGGACATCTGCGTGCAGTCACCAAGGTTGATCCAAGTCACCAACTAGCGGCTGTGGTACACATTGCTAATAAAATCTTTTCATATTTTACTGTCCTACAATATTGAATAAAAGTACATTTAATGTTTTATTACACTGATCAGCAGTGGGAGACCCTTTAATGCCAAAGTGAAAGCAAGAGTAAAGCAGCAACCAGTGAAGCACTAAGCTAACTGCCATTGTCTCTAGGTTTCTCCACCCTCAGCCACTGAAGCGTGTTACTCTTTCAGAGCCATCATAGGTGTTTTGATTTGCAGTTGTACCATGCTCTTGGCATTTCTTAATCATTTATTCACACTCTGTTTTTAATACATTTATTTCTTATCAAGCATAATAAGTTATAAAATTGTGTCAAAACTCACTTAAGAGCATCTAGTCTGCTGTCCATCTGCACACCCTTCTCTGACACTCCTGTGTCTGACCTGATATTAGATTCAAGACCCATGCATATAACCTAACATACAAACTGGAGGTCACAATCTGATTGTGCTTTTTGCTAAACCACTGTACAATATAAGGTAAGAGGCTAACCCTACATTTATATCTATACTTGATTATGTTGATTGTATTAAAATGATTATACAGTATATGCATGTCTGAAAATATTACAATTGACTATACTCAAGTATGTGCAAATCCACTTGTATTTGCTTTTTCTAATGGGAAACTAATGTCTAACTTGTGTCTATTCCTGTTTACAGGTCTCTCTTTTAAAAGACTGTGATATTAAGGAGATGTTCTGATTAAAAGAAGAAATAATTTAAAGATAAGCTCAGCTGTACTAAAAAGGATGTTCAGTGACTTTGAAATGTTCTTGGATACATCTCCTGACTGAGGTTTTGCAGTCACCAGTTCCACTATTTATAGTACAATCATAGAAATGTCATGACTACACACAGGTGACGTCCATTTATTCTAGCGTCCTGTGGAAGAGGTGAATAATTATGTAAACAAGTATTTTATATTTGTAATTAAATATAATCACTTAGTTTTCATGTTGACATTAAGGATGTGTTTCTGTTTATTGGCATAAAAAAAAAGCTATATTAAAGCCTTTGATTTAACATTATAACATAATAAAATATGAACATTTCCAGGCAGGGCTGAACACTTTTTATAGGCACTGAATTTACAAGTTGTTACCCTTTTATGGATGCAGGCTTTTGCTTCCAGAGACACCACTCGAATAAGCACAGTCCAGCGATAGCTTTAGTTTGGAAGTATAGCGAGCTTCTTATTTAGTTATGTAGAAATTCTATTATTTGACAGCAGTGATTATGATTTTAACCACGCACAGAAACTAGCACATAGAGAAGAAGACAACTCATCCTCAGTGTACCTCAGCGAGCAGTCAGCCAAGTGTAGGTCACTTGGAAAAACTCTGCAAGTTGCCGTGGCAACCAATTGGTGTGCAGAGTCTTGAACACCTATTTACTAGTGTCTGAAAAAATTTATGATTTTATTGATTTAACAATAAAGTAGGAGACATAATATTTTTCTTTTGATCACTGTGTGTTGCGAAGCACAGATCTTCCTTTCAGTGTTTTTCTTTCCCTTACATGCTCTATTCAACAATAGATAATGTACATGCTGTAGGCATATCATGTTTACAGATCATAAATCATCAATGAATCTGAATTCATAATTCACCTCTTCTTCAAATAGATCCAATTAGCAGTGTCTTAATTTACACATAAATTAACTGAGATTAATCAACAACTCTGTGCCAGAGGAGCAACGCTTTTCATAACAAATTGGGCAATTTCAAGAACAAAGACAAGCGCATCAGTGTATAAAATCACAATAGCTCAGATTTCAGTGAGAGAAAATGCTATTGAATTTATACAGTATCTGGAAACAGAAGGAGAGAATACGGAGACATAACAGATAGCGGGCTGTAGATGCAGTGCTAAGAGCAACGCTTTTCCTTTTTCACGTGTCATGCTTCACCCACTTCCCTCCTTCCTCCTCCCATCCTCATGTGCCTCTGACAGGCTCTGTGTGGGTGTGCATGAGAGAAAGAGAAGGAGAGGGAGTTATGGAGAGAAAAAGCTCTTATTTATGTAAAAGCTGACATGAGAGGAGGTGCTCGGCTGAAGCACAGAGCCTGACCAAGACTGTATTAACTCTTTCCAGTGAGAGCAACACCGATCAGAATCAACTCTATGCTCTCGATTACAGCAAAAAAAAAATAAAAATACTGTCCTTATCTATTGGCGCTGTGCAGAATGTCAGCTGTAATTACAAAACTGTGTATTCTGCTGCAGTAATGTGGGCGATACAGCATGAATGCTATTTGCTCTGTGCATCAAATAACCAAAATCACTAAAATCAGATGCAACAAATTCATGTTTTCCCACTCCTCTCTGTTGGCAATGGCAGCACTTTACCACTTTCAGCTGCATCAAATTCTCAAAGGCTCAGCATATCTGATGAAATACCAGAGTACAGTGGGAGGTTTGAAGATTTTCTTTTTTAGATATTCAAAATATACAGTATGCATGTCATGATAAAAATTTTTGCCTACATCAAATATTATAACAATATGCCTCAGAGAAAACTCAAATATGTGATACACCAGAGCACATACAGTAAAGATATATCATTACAAAATTGAAATGCAAATGTTTGGGAGTAAGTGGGCCTCAGTGTAGTTCAGTTCTTGTAATGAATTGTCCCGTGTATCTTGTCATCAGCAGGCCTCATTCATTTAATCAGTCATTTTACAGATACTGTCAAGGCAATACAATTATCCAGAGATATGAAGTGATGAGTCAAAACTCAAAATTGAGAGGACAAGACAAAACCAATACAGGATCAGTAGCTTAACACTGGCAATACTGGTTCAGTTGTTGTGCAAATTTGCCTGTAAAACAACACCGAAACAGATGAGTTATTATATTCCTAGTTAGGTCATGCTTCTTCTTCTTCTTCTTCTTTTTTTAATGAACAATAAGGAAAGCGCATGCTTCTTCTTCTTCTTCTTCTTTTTGTAATGAACAATAAGGAAAGCATTCAAAACTGCACCTCTTTTTATCACTAATATTCCCCTCATCATTCTTAGAGCACACCTAGGTAATTAAGTACCTTTTAATTAAGTGCCTTTAACATCTACAAAACCCCGTCCAGGTATTTTGAAGAAGAAAAGGGGGGATATTCATCAGACTGTAATTTTGCCTTTACAAAACAAAAAGTAGATTAAACTGATATGCTCTGATGTCCATTTATTGATATCAATTTCATCATCTGATATTTGGGTCCTTCATCCTTGGCTCCTGGGGCTACACTGCAAAACTAATTATTTGGCTTATCTTATTCTTCAATTACATAATCAACTGATATAATCAATTTTCTGGGACAACAGATGGCTGAAATCTGGTATCATTCTCTCTGCTTTGATAAGTTTCCTGATGCAAATGGCTCTCAAGTAGCTGAGTGTGTCCAATAGCACTCCCAGAAAAAAAAAAAAACTGAAAAGCACAGTGATGAATCTTAATGTTGAAAAATGGATGATATTCCTGTTGAAATAAGCTACAATGTCACAAGCATTTAAATGGATTCTCGCAGATTGACAGTGACACAACAAAGCACCGTGGGCACACCTGAAACAGTAACCTACTGCTCCACTAATGCTGGTGTGTGAGCTTCCCTACTGGACTTACAACATCTCGAAATGTCAACCTTTGGCCTCTTTCCCCTTACCTGCGGAACTCTGATTAATAATAAAAGGTTATAGACACATATACACAAAAATCTGCCCCCACACACTCCTACCACTCCTCCAACTTCCTGCCTTTCTATCCTGTCCCCCAGTGACGAGGAATTATCTCAGGCAGCAGGGAACAAATGTGCCAGTGCACAGTCACCAACAAGATAATGGCACAGGAGCTGGTCGCCATGGAGTCAGGCTGGTTGAGTAAATACAGTAACCTGTGCCCAGCTCTCTCTGATACACACCCATGTAATGAAAAAGAAAAGCTCAATAACAGCATGGCAACTGAGCAAGAGGCTCAACAGGAAATGTTATTCATGTATCTAAATGTAGGAAAACATACAGAAGATGACAAAGTAGTGTGTGTGTGTGTGTGTGTGTGTGTGTGTGTGTGTGTGTGTATTTGAGGAGGATAGAAGATAGACTATATGACTGCAGATAATAGTTTTCAAGGAGCAGAAAAAATTTTCAAAATGCAGTCTTTCAAACAAGTTCATTGTCCTTCATCCCTCCATCTTTTTTCTTAATCCCAATGCACAATGAAGGGGAGGTGTGTGTGTTCAGTTACTCTCTGAGGTCCACCTGGGAAATCATTATCAAGGACACACTCATAAAAAAGCCAATGTGCTGTTAGATCACATCTCCAGTTAGAAACTAGATATAATTCTCCTCTCAGATTTCGATTTTTAGCATTAATTGATGCGGTCTGACTGTCAATACAACCGCAAATCCCAAATTATGTAAACCTTCATTTCAACAACAAACAGCTCTCTTGTAGCTCCAATCAGCTCATAATCCAGTTATGAGGATTAAATTCTTACTGCAGCTTGTTTGGATCAAGACTAACAAGAAATTAATTGAGAGGAGTTGACCCTGTAGGAATAAAGCCCTGTGGTTCAGCTGTCAGAACAGACTGAGAAAAGCTCAGACTGGGTGACAATAGTGCTGATATAAATGGGAACATAACACACATTCAAATTGGCCATCTGCATTGCCTATCGACCAACAGAGTTTTCATGTTCTGAAGCTGTGGATCCCATAACTACAGACAAATAAACTGTAATGCTAAAATCCAACTAATTAAAGCACACACACAGAAGCTCACAGATAAACACACACACTCACACTGCAGTTCATGTCCCTGATGTGCTAATTGCTGGAGGTGTGTTCATGAAATCCAAAGTAGGGCTCTCTTACCTACAGATGCACAAAAAATTCACAAAGACTTGAAAAGCTGTAATTAAAGGGCGACACATTTCTGCTCCTTTCCCACTGTGTGTGGGATGGCCTGAAATAGAATTGTAGGGTTTCAACAGGCCAGTTGCACTCTACAGTGCTGCACAAGGACAATCCTGTCTCTCACCGAGGGAAATGGATACTGCCTGTGCTTGTAAGCTTCCCCATCTTTGTGTTAATTTTACCAAATGATTTGACAGATAGGAAGGATCAAGTGTGATGACAAGGAAGGCTGAGGAGCAGTGAGCTGCCACAGGAGAGTGACTCTGTCTGAAACGGCAACACACACACACACACACACACACACACATGATCAGCTTATAGACTGAGCCTGTGACCAGGGAGTGCAGCTGGGCGGGTAGCGGCTCATGTTCTCGCTCAACTGCTGTTGCTGCTGCTGGAGATTCACAAACTGAGGCCAATTCCCGTTGTGTGATGCCATTTTCATCATGTGCCTGGGGGTGTAATCGTTATTATGGGGGCATTATTATTCCACAAAGCCTCGAGTTCGGGGGGGTTACATGTGTGCTATATCTGTGCAGGCATGTATTTATTTGTCTGTGCATGTGTGTTTGTGTATGTGTGAAAGAAAGGGAGAACAGGAGAGAAAGGATCTGTTGCTATGCATTTTTACACGTCCTCCCACTGGTATCTTCACATGAAACATCATGGCAGAGAGGAGCTGAACACAAAGCTTTTCCTGTGATGCAGCAACACTTTAGCAGTAAAAGCCTTAACATAGCAGAGATGAGGCACATTCCTGAGTTGTCTTGATACTGTGAGGGAAATGGCTTGAACCCCCTCGAATTGCTTGTTGTTTTTCCAGATTGCTCCTTTACTTCAGTGGATTCCAGGGTTAGAGCAATGGGGAAGTCAGTGCATTGTGTTTTATTGTTGAAAGTGTTGTGATGAAGAGTCCTCCTATATGGGTTACTATGTTTTGAATTACGTAATGGCTCAAAAACAAGGTGCATCTTTGGCTAAAATGATACGCTCCTTTCATTCATTTAATGCAATGAAATGTGGAGTTTCCATGAAAAACAAAAAACTCAAAATAGTATCTTGTATTTTGATGGTTAAATGCTTCCTGGTAGCAAGTTCTCCTAATTAAACAATAAAATGTATCATTGAATGGGTTTCCATCAATTTGTATCACAAACTTTAGTCAAATTTTGGGAAAACTGATGAAAAAAATTGATGTGTGTTTCCATCCACTACTGTTCTGTAAATATTAGGAGTTAGTTCATCTCTTTAAACAACTGATGGTGCAAATTTTCCAGTTGAGTTCCATTAAACCACCGCAGTAAAAGAGGATGGTGCAAGATGATATATTTCAAAGGGCACCAGTCAAACCTCAAAATATAAAAAAACATGATCGAGATAGGCCAATGATTCCACTACAGCTAATAATAAAAACCAAGTGTAAAAATATTGTGAGGTTTTTTTTTGGACATTTCCACTCATGCTTTTTATGTGCAAATTAAAATCGCACCTTTATAAATATTACAAATCACATCTGGTCACGTACATCTGATTTGTGATGTTGACAGTGTTTGGTTAGATTTGAGCACAAAAACAACTTTATTTGGTTTGGGATAGATTTGTGTTCCAATAACCTTTACTTTTAATACATCTTTGGGTTTAGATGGAAATTACTACTTAAGGTCATGAGTCCTTCATCATGGCTTCAAAACAAACAAACAAATAACATAGTTGGGGTTCAGGAATGATTGTGGTAATGTTTTAACTAATTTATTGACCGTCAGCTGGAAATGTGAAACCTTCAGTAGTGTCCCATGTAAAGAGACCAACATGTTGTTGACCTATTCATCCACCTCAGCTGCTGCCCTGAATGGGCTTTGTTGCTCTAATGCAGTTTCACCTGATTCCCTCCTTTGCTCCAGTCACAAATCCTGCAGCTGCTGAAGGGACTTTCCATGATGAGATCACTGTTGTTTCTGATCCTGAGAGGACTGCAGGTGTCAGATGAAAATACCCTGATATAATTCTCATTCGTTTAATAAGGTAAATACATTGTGTTACTTCCTTTGGTGACAAGTACTGCATCACTGTTACTATGTGACTTATGGCTACGCTCGTGCACTCTGTCCCCCGACAGTGGCACACATATGAAACAGCAGTAGCCACACACTCCCACTGTGAATAATAATACAAGAGGTAATTTATTTATGGATAT
Organism: Monopterus albus; assembly: GCF_001952655.1. NCBI lineage: Eukaryota > Metazoa > Chordata > Actinopteri > Synbranchiformes > Synbranchidae > Monopterus > Monopterus albus. The sequence continues at coordinate 207,131 of NW_018128245.1, read as the reverse complement.
GTAAAGAAAGCCCTTTCCTTATCTGACATCAGTGACTGATAACAACTGGTTTTCAGTGTGACAGCCCTGTGTGAATTTCACAATGCCAGCACTTTTTCCACAAATAAGGTTATAAATATATCTCCATAATCTCTCTTTTACTGGCAGCAAACTAGCCATGAGTGTTGCTGTTGTTGTTGTTTTTTTAACCAATGCAGAAGGGCTGACAAATGTGTGGACGCTGCCATATGGGAAGTATCTACTTCTCTCCATGCATGTCTAATGTGGTGTGCATATTTTTTGGTGTTCAGCCTGGAGACCTTGGTTAGGTAGCATGATTAGTGGAGTCTCTTCCTAAATATTCACACTGCTTACAAACAACAACAACCAAAAACTTCATTTAACTAAAGCCTTTAGTTAAATGAAAGAGAACCCGGTACTGACTAAGTAGAGACGTGCATCAACCCAGATTCAAAAGTGTGGCAAAAGTAGCCACTGAAGGCACGATTCATTTGACACCCTTCATCACTGCTGTAGACTTTCTGAAAACCACTGCTTTTGTGCGATGACACAGTCAACAATGGACATGTAATGACTCACATCAGAGTTGTTCCGAAGCCAGCAAAGAAATATAAATTGAATGTGACAGGACAAAAGTAGCAGAGAATGAAATGGGACAAATCAATCAGATCTCAGTAGATCAAGTCAAACCCAAACAAAGTTTCTGAAAAGATTAAATCTGTGTGTATATGTGACAGGCTGAAACTGCTGCTGGTGAATGGACTGAACTTGTAAATATATGAATCACTTACACCTCCATGCCAGGAAAACCAAAAGTACAGGCTGAGTATGAATATGTATTGACACCATTATATCTGATAAAGGCTTTTTGTCTGGCCCCTGACCCAACCACAGTGTAATGGGATGATGTAGAAAAGTTCACTGGGAGACTGGCAAAATCAGCTTGTCTGAAGAATGCACTCATGAATAGCCATGACAATTCAAAAGAGAAAAAAGAGCCAACTCTGGTTTGCGTAAAGAGGCAATCAGTTACTATTAACCTAAAAGACATTCACCTTAGAGCTCAAAGCCGTAGACATTATTACAAAACATAATTAACTAAGGAGAAAACCTGGTGGCCATTAGCGGTAAGTCTGTGGCTGAAGGGCAATGACAAGATGTGGCACTGAAATGGGCTACCACACCAGAGATTATTACAGTGTGTGTGTTAGCGGTGGGCTAAGATGGGGTGGGATAAGAGGAAGCCTTATGATATTTTTGTGATAAGAGATGCTTCTAAGCTGAAAAGAGAAATAAATATATTAAGTCTTCTTAATAGATAGCAGATAACAGAATGCGATTTTGTGAAAGAAAAGACAGAAAGTGAGACGGAGATCATACGGAGCAATATAAAAGGGATAAAAGGATAACAATGGAGGTGAGGAGACAAGAGGTCTGAGGGGAGAAGTCTCTGTTCCTGACTGAACTACAAATAGAGACCAATCAGTGTTGAAGTTGCTAGGTTCCATATTTAAAAGCAGCTTCAAAGTTGTCTGTCTGGGGCAAAGGACAGCTGAGTTTATACTTAGACTACATTAAAAGGTACATGATTAAGAAATAGTTTACCTCCATGTAGCCTTTTAGATGTTCACTGAATTAACTTGGTGTTAAAATATTTATATCTGTCATTTTAGGAGTTGTGTAGTTAAAAAAATAAATAAAATACATATCAAACATCCAATTAACTGCTCTGATCATAGATAATTAGAGAACTTAAGGCTCAACCAGATCTTCTCTGCATAGATGTCAGTGGACTGGTGAAGCAGTTAAACAAATTCCCTTTGCAGTCAGAGACACTAATCTAAAAAATAACATAATCTAACAAACTCACATGTAAAGCTATAATATAGTGTCCTGAGCTGATTGAGATTTATTAGCCTTTAATTGTTTTTAACAATGAGGTTCTTGTCCAAAGAAAATTATTCAGCATAACATCTGTTCAGCAAAGCCAGTAAGACTACACACAAAATGGAGAGTTATGTATATGTTGTTGGATTAACGAGTGCTATTAAATCATGCCTGCTTAGAGAGTAGGAGGTGCGTTGCTTCTCCAAAGCCATTATTGAATGATTTAGGACCTGCCTGAGCGACGCTCTGTGCAGGCCATGCATGACACTGCGAGCCCAAGAGAAGTGGGGAATGTCCCTGTTGTTGGAAAAATCATTAGCTGAAACCTCAAATTCAATTACCTCCTTAGTACTAGATCTCCCCTGATGGTCCTCCAGAGGATTTTGTGGCCAAAATAACTCCCATAACTCCCCCACTCATGTGCACTCCCCTGCCGGATGAGAGGGCAGCACATCAGGAGCCGCCATCAACGGGAGAAGCACAATTGGAAATGCTCAGAGACATATTCAGGGAGCTAGCAGGAGGGCGGTGAAAGTAAACAAATACAAATCAAGCCCAAAATGAATGGGGCATGATTTTGTTGTGCCACAGGTGACCACGCAGCAGGGCAGGACGCACACAGAAACATGTTCCCACACACAACGACTGGCTCTTCAAACCAAAATTAAACATCTACAGTGGAGGAATAAGAGCTCAGATCCTTTACATTCATCAAAGTAAAAATCCTTTGTTATTCTGCTGTAAAATATCACCTGCTTATTACATTATCATGAATTTATGAATTTTTATAGTGGCATCATTTTACTGTTGTGGTGGTTGAGGTGGAGCTAGTTCAACTACATTATAGTTCCCTTCATAAGGATTATGTCCCTCAAACAGTCATGTGATAAATCTGAGGGGAATCAAAGAGAATCATGTCATAACCCCTCGGTTATGACATGATTCTTTTAAAAAATGTTCTCTCTATATATACATTTTTTAAAATGTTTTTTATATTTTGCAATTTTTTGAAATATTATATAATCTGACTTATTTTATTATTCAGATGAAGATGTGTAAGAGCTTTTGTGTCAGGGTTATAACGCATAGTCCTCTTAAACTGCTTTCTTGTAAGAGGTCACAAGCAGATGGGGTCCCTGGTTTAATTTCTAACACTGAGGAGTATTTTGTAAGCTTATTATATATTTTGTGTGTAAAATCTGAAGAGTAATAAATGTAAATAGAAATGAAATTATAACATTTTCCTCTGAAAGGTAGTGGAGTATGAACTTGCACAAAATGGAATCATCATAGTAAGGCACAGGTTCTTCAAATTTATGCTAAAGACCATTACTAAAGTAAATATACTTGGTTAATTTGCACGGGGCATCTCCTGTAAGTGCCTTATGTTCTGAAGTCCACTAACCTTGCCTTGTCCTTATCTGATACAAGAAGCAAACAAATAAACAAAAGAATATATTACGAGCACAGAGCAGCGGTACCTGTGTGCATAAAGAGAAGAAGAAAGTCAGAGAGGGGGAGGCAGAAAGGCAACGTGTAGGCTGAGAGCACCTTTCGTTACTCTTGGCTTCCGGGGAGCCCTCAGGGAACAGCTGAGCCCTGCAGTGGGAGCACTGCTGGTACGCCACAGGCTGAGACAAGTGGATTAACAGGGATCTTATTCTGCTTGATGAGGGGGTTGATGAGAGGCAAGTGGTGCATCAGTGAAGAGGATCTGTTTGTTAGATATATTTGAGTCTGTGTGGCTTTCACAAAGGAGGTGTAATAGTTAACAGCTTTGCATCACATTCTCATCTCGTCAGAGCCGTTTAGAATGACGCAAAGCTTTTAAAAGGAAGCCAAATATTTCGGCCTGTGAAGTACAGAAATTCTTCTGCAGCCTCACGGGAATGGGAGATTTAATGGAACACGCAGGCATTGTTAGCTGTTTCAATCTCAAGGGTGTAGTAGTGCTTTTACATTTACATACATAAATCGCTGTGTTAGAAAATCTAGAATTAAATAAACTTAAATTAAAACTAATTCCATTAAAGGGATGGTTATTTTTCAGCAGACTTGTACAATGTTATGCAGGTCTGTCAGTCAGTCTACCACTTTAGTGCAGACTGAATTATCTCAGTAACTGCTGGATGGATTGCAGTGAAATTGTGTTTAGAGATTGTGGTCCACAAAAGATCCCTTAACTTGTTGAAAAGGTCAGTTGGTGTATGAACAAATACTCTACTTTGTGTTTAGTGCTATTTAGGTAATCTTAGCAAGCTAACACATTGGGCAAAACAGCATTAGCATTATCATTGTGAGCATGTTAACATACTGACTTTAGCACTTAGAATTACCATTAAAAACAAACAGACTTCATCAGTTTGAAGGCAATTTGAACGGTGACGTAGGCTTACTATTGTGTTACTACAAAAATAATGTTAGCATTGAATTGCTATTTCATGGAAAATATTTCCTTTCTCCTATCCTGCTGGTTTATTTTTTATTTTTATTTTTTGTTTGGAATGACAGTGAATGCCTCCACCCAATACAATACATGTTATTGAATTGCTTTGGTAGCCATACTGCATATTTTGATCATAAATACTGTAGTTTTTTTGTCAAAATGTAACACCCATTTGAAGATAAGAAAAAATAGATTTCACATAGTTTTCATGCATTTTGAATTTTGTTACGGTTGAAAAGTATTGCAGATGAAACCACTGATTCCAGGAGACAGATGGAACAGCAAAAAAGATAACTTTGAGAAAAAAATTAATAAGGCTCACTATAATGCAGGTCAATGCAATACCATCTATAAATGTAAAGTATATACAGTATAGAGTATATACTTTATTTGATAGCTGAAACAGTATGAGAAGAAGGTGGAGGTGACACACAGAGCAAAGGGACTGATGGATTTGAATCCAGCTCTTTATTCGTGCATCTTTATCATTTTGTTTTTATGGGATCTAAAAATCAATAGAAGTCTGCCATCTTTAAACCCTTCTGACTGTTAAAATGCTTTTGGGGGCCAACAAAAAGCAAGAACCCACCCAGAAGAGCTTATAGCAAGAAGTAAAAGACACCCAATGCATTTTAACCTTTCTGTTTATTATTTTGTTAAAAAAAACATAAAATAAGTGGGTAACACTTTACTTTAATTCCACTATTTAACATTTATAAGCAGCACATAAATATTAAATATAAAAGACTATAACTTAGTTGCATAGAGATATAAGGACTTATTATTTGTTTATACACCAGCTGACACTTGTGGGTGCACACAAGAGGAGTTGTAGTTGTTGATAAATACATTACTAAACAATTTCTTACAACTACATTATAGTGTGCTATAAACCCTTAATAAAAGGTTTAGTGACTGATTGATAGGTACAGTAATATCACAGTACCTGTGGCAGCAGATCATTCTGGAAATGTGTAATTATGGTGCACTGTGAGGCATAATATTGTAGATCATATTTTCACTGCCGTGTAACATTGAATGAATGTACAGTACTTAAAATTATAAAATGTATATATATATATAATTAAAAATATAATTAAAGAATGTAGGCACAATTTTACTGAGAAATAGTCTACGCAACCCATTAAAATGGTATATTGTTATCTGATTAGCACACAAGCACCTTTACTGTAGAAAGACAGAAAAATATGAGATGGCAGAGGAGGAGATGTCAGTGAGTGAATTGAAATACTCAATGGAACATACTGTGCTTTACTACCACAATAGGCATCACAGAAAAGCACCAATTGTATTATATACATTTACAATATTCACTCATAAATATTGCCCTTTGAAGAGATACAATACATGATATTGCTGGTTTTATCAAGCTTTGTGACATCTAACTTGCGACTTGACAGTAGAGCATGTTAAGCTCTCTGGTTATCATGTTCTCAGAGTAAGGGGAGAGTAGCTCTCTGTTCTAGGTGTCAGACCACTTTCTAACATTTTTTTAATATGTCATGTCAGTTCATCTCTTGTCTGCATGCCTACCAATAAAATATGACTGGACGCAGACTTATTTCGAATTAAAAGTGAAAGCATAACTAGGTGTGACCTATTAAATGGCCTTTGTGGAAAGTTATGTAAAAGTGAGCAGGGTGCTTATTCAGACAACCCTTTAAAATGCCAACAGATTAACAGAAGTGGGTGCTCATCAGAAAGGGACTTGTCAATAAAAGATGACAGGAATAAAACTTTGCATTCAATGTACAATTATGCATGCATAAATTTTGTGCAGCATCTAATATAAATTAAGAATGTTTTAGGCATTTTGTGCACATCTGTGAGTTTTTGCACATATACAGTATGTGTGTACACATGTTGGAGAGAGGCAAAATGCTGTTTCAGCAACACAGAAATTACACCATTAGTATGAGAATAAAGTGAGTACTAAACCTTGTGGTACAGCAGCACCAAAGGTGATTCTTCTAGAGTTAACTTTCTTTGTATCCATCTGTCAATGAGGCCAAACTAGCAAAACAATCAATACCAAAAATATCACCACCAACAGCAGCAGCAGCAGCAGCAGCATTTGCATCATGCTGTCACTTTCCCCCTGGCAGTAATCTATATACACCTCACTATGTCTTTGTTTGTGCCTGTTTCTTGTTTCCTCTCGACTACTCTCTGGATCTAACTTTTAATTTAAGGGAAACAGTCTTTCTCTGACTAAGCACAAACCACATATTGTTCTCTTAGTGATCCAAATCGTAAGTCAGTCAGCACTTTCTTGGATACACTGAGACTGGGTGTAAACTGCTGAAACGCAACGTGCCATGGCTTGAAACAAATGCACTGTAATGAATCGAGTTTAAAGCCCAAGCTTCATGAGCGTCTAAGCCTCTGTGTCCTCCTCTGTTCTTCCTGTTCACCTCATTTCTTCTTTTCATCCAGCCACAGTGTGTGCGGGCCATTTTGAACTAAAGGCCTCACAACTGTCAAAGCGACTGGCCAATAAGAGAGTAGTGGAACAGATGGCAACAAGACAGGGTCCAGATGGGAATTTTTGGCCAGAACAGCGAGGTTAATGCTGAAACACCCTGACACTTAGTCTGGAAAAATTTTTAAACAACCAAAGTGATTCAGGATGTTGGTGTTGAGTCTCAAACATCATTGCAGAAAGGACCATGACAGAGCTTTGGGAACAATTATGCAAGTTTGCTGTGATCATGTCAGAGTACAAGAAGCTTTAATGAGTAAGTTAATGATCGGTTTATTCTAACCAGTTTAAGAGGCTTTAATATGGCACCCTGAGAGAACATTAGTCATCAGACAGCATGCAGCCACAGGGAATCATCCAGGACCCACTTCAAAAGGAGCTTGATTGTGGTAAACATCGGTTGGAGGCTACACGTTCACCTCTTCATTTCATGTGGAAATCAAATCAAGCCATCTGTACCTAAAACACTGTATGGTATATGAGTCACTGGATTTCCTCTCAATATAGTTTGAGCTGAGTATGTTCCATTTAGCATTTAGGTAGCAAAAATAAAGGCTTCTTATCATAGACGTTATCTGCATTAATTCTATGTGGCAACATTTTAAAGATATTCTACTATACCGCTATTACCCCATCCATCACCCAAATAGTTCAGCTAAAAGACAGGGCCGACTTATTGGAAAAATCTATCTTGGTGGCTAGTGCGTAGAGGAACAGTACAGTCAATAAGGAAAAAAGCCTCTCAAAATAATTTATTGTTTTTTTAATCTGCTCACCAAAGCAAAGAACTGTCGGTGAGCACTGAGCTCCACAGCAAAGCTTAAAAATCTTTTGTGAGTACAACCAAGTCTGGATTGAACATACTATAACAGCAATAATGAAAATATGTCATACTAGTACATACAGTACTGTACATGTGAGGTATTCCTGTTCATTATCAGTCTAGAACAAATAGGTGTAGCCATTTAGGTCAAAGGTTTTTTTTAAAGAAATTTTATTGAATACATTTTTAAACATCTAGATTGTGTCCCCGATGCAGCTTCCACTGCTTATGATGGTTTTTAAACATAGATTTTGAAGGATAAGGTTGGCGATACCTTTGTGTTTTTGTTAGTGATGGTAACTTTGTATGTGGGATTAACTCAAAATAAACTTGACTGTGTGTGCTCATAGTAATGAAGGAACACTGTAATGGTGTATCTCATTGATGTACTGTATGTTAACAGCAATGGAGGCACAGAGGAATACACCATACAAGACTTCAGCTAAACTGACAATACTTGTTAGTAGATCAATTCATTGTTGGTTTTAGTGTTTTCATGGGATTTGTTGACAATAACAAAAATGTCACCAGACTTATTCTTTAACACTTTTTATGATTATTTATGGCAGCTCAAGTTGGTCCTTTGGCGTACAGGGGATGTTTTTACATACTCATGTCCCAGGTGTTTTAAGCTCTGTTTTCCCTTTATTATCCATGATGGTGCCTCTTTATTAACAAGGTAAATCAGGATGGTGCCAGCCAGCAGTCTGTATTATTGCAGGATACTTGCTGCTGTTCTGCCTTCTAGATCTTTCTTGCACAGCTTAATTTGTCCATTGTGATTCACAAGCATTCTTTGCTGCATGTATCTGTTGTAACTTTAGTTGGTGTGTAGGGCTGTGTCACAGCCTTTAAAGAGAAATTTTAAACTTTTTAAACTTTGCTTTTTATCTTTTTTTAAAGGTCCTTATTTTCAGTTTTAATATAAAGAAAATACTTTTACTGTATATATCTGAGGTTTTTCTCTGCTACTATGTTTCAGCAGACTAGACTAACACTTTTTTGGAACCTAATTAATTCTGCATATAAAACATGATTCCAATGTCACATTTGGTATTCCTTTCTCAATGTAGGGGCCAGAGTACTTTGTCTTACACTCGGGGGATAATGAAGAACTAGAATGTGTGAAATCATTTTTATAAAATGTTCTAAAACCTCAAAGTGAAATCTTCACACTTCATTTGGAATATGTTGTTTTGTTGTGACAAGAGGGCTGAAATATGCACAAAATTTAGATTCTGCAGACTTTTGTACATGCATTATTAACACCTTGTTACTGATTAACCTAATAACCACTACAGGTACTTGAATTTACTTGAAGTGTTTGTACAGCGGTGGAATTGGATGTATCAGAAGGGAAGGAGGGACACAGTGAGGCATATGTACAGGGCCCGGACTTTACCTTTTTTTTTAAAACTTATTCCTCAAAAAACATTAATATTTAAATGTGAAGCCAAGTGATTGATTTCCTTTTATAAACTTACCTTGGAGGTTTATTTATGCTTTGCTGAACCATCAAGTCACATACATATACAGTACGTGATCATAGCACCTGATGTTATGGTCTGTCTGCATCTGTGGACTTCTACGCCTCACATGGCCACAAGGATGTGTGATTAAGGACGGACATATATTCACTGACACCAAACAATGTACCCCCTAAGGCGCCAGGTGCCACAGCAGTCCCACAAGTAGCTAGAGCAGCATCCTTAAAAGTAGTAGGGTGAGCGCTCAGGGCACAGCACATAAAGCCATACTGTATGTAACAGTCTCCCGATCTACAGTTCTTTGGTGAAGAGGCCGTGTCTGTGTCATCATCCATGTTAAGTGTTTTTCGTGGATGACGATGTGTACTCTTTGTTCTGGCTGTGTCTCCTGACGGATCTGCAGTGTGCTCTGTGAGTCTCAGGCTGCGTCACCACTGACTGTAATGGCTGAACACTGCAGGGTGGATGAAACACTGCAGCCTGAGTATACATATACCTTTTTGTTCTAAAAAACTAGAAGGAAATTATATAATTTGAGACATTTTATCAAATGATATTAGACTGAATCACTTTTGGGCAGATTGTTAATAATGCTGTTCTTCTTTACTGTTTAGACAACAGTAAATAATAAAACTATGTTAACTAGGAGTAACTTTTTCAGTAAATAATTTATCAGATATACTGTCATACAGAAAACTATGACCGTGTAATCAATAATATGCTTGTACAGTGACCACAAAAATGATCAAAACCTTGATTTTTAGGGACCATAACAATTTAGACAGAGCTGGCCTTGACCAGTACCTCTTCAGTGAATACCGATTCCCAATTAAATCTAATCAGGCACAGCAGGACGAGCTTGTGGGGTCCTGCTTGGAATTGACTGCGGTGCAACACAGGTTTCATTTCCTGTTCAGAAGCATTTCTAAAAGGCAGTGTTTTAAGCTACTGTACAAGTGTCCCCATGGCAACCAGAGCAATTCAAAAAAATGCAACATAATGGATAAAACCACAGCACAAACATATAAAGCCACTCCTGATAAATTCATCTGTAGTTACAGAAGCAAATATTTTCTCTGGCGCTCATTGTTTTTTGAGTGAGAGGGCTACTGTAATAAACAAGTAAGAAGGGGATAATTTACCCCCAAATTTTCTTTTCAGATCTTTTTGTTCATTTCAGTCCTGTACTCTATCACTCTCAATCTGCTTCATCGACCTTATGTAAGAGAAAGGTCATAGCATATCTATTATTAAATGCCTTGGTCATGGTATATTACATTATTAATCACCTCAGTGTAGACTCCAAACACACACAGTGTGACTGGGCCCCAGGTGTTATATATTTAGTTAAGCAAACGGAGGCCTGCAAACTCTCAGGAACAGCCAGCACTTCATTAGAAGACCAGTCAAGCAACCGATATTTATGTCAGCATCATAAATAATCTTTTCACAAATTCAGCAACATAAACTTAAAAAAAAAAAGCTCCCAGCACTAGTGATTTGTCAGCCGGCACTGAAGAGACTCCCTGTGATCATTCAGTTGTTAGAAATAAAACTGAACATGAATAGCAATGCAACTCTAAACACCAAACATGTCCTTTGAGGGAACTGAACAAACAGCCTTTGTGCAGCTGATATGATTGTATAACATCTGACTGAGCCACCTGAACTGTCAGCATATCAGGGCCATAAAAGCAGCACAGAAGCAGAAATGTACTGTGAAAGCACCGCATGGGGCAGAGCAGCAAGAGCTCTGAGACACCCGCCCACCCTTCCTGAATCAGCCGTTTCTGTGGCGACCAGAGCGGAAGGGGGTGGAGGGAGGTGCAGTGTGAGGCAAAGTGAAGAGAGAAACATTTGAAATCCGGTGGGAGAAACACGGAGGGATGGATGCAGGGACACATATATTGAAGAATCTGTGATAAAGGGATGTGGCAGGGTCAATAGGGAGTTGGAGCTGATTCCCCAACATCAGTCTGTGACAGATTGACAGTCGGAGGCAAACAACAGCAGCATCCACAGTGACAAACATGAGGGGATTTTTCACTCTCAGTGGCAGCCCAGATCACAGTCACGGCTCTGGGGTTAAAACCTTCTCGACACTGACGATGTCTCTCTGTGAAATCTCATTCGGTCATATAGTCCTATTCAAAGCCTCATGCTCTCTGTCCTCTATGTACACAAATCATACAGGCTTCAAGGAAGTCATAGCAGATTAAGACTTACTTCACAGGCAAACTTCAAAACAACTGAAGCTGATTCAACAGGTTGCTCACTGGAGAAAATAATTCTGGGCAGACCTGCTGATTCCCTGCGGTAAACACTTGTGAGCTGCCATTACACACAGATTACATCCCAGGATGCAACAGTACAAGCGACAAGTGTTACATGCTAACATGGAGGAGAAGGTGCTTGATATCACAAGAAAAAAAATCACAAAAAAATTATGAAAAATTAAGTTTGAGCTCAGATGTGGGAAAAGCAATTACACACTAATAATAATAATGATGATTGATGATGATGAAATAAAACTGTGACATCACTTTTAGACATACCTTCAAAAAGTTAACATTTTGACCACAATATGACTACGTAAAATATACCGAGTTCTTTGTTTATAATATTATGGAAAAGAAGAACCACTCTTGCTCACTAGTTCATTAGACGGAGCTTCCATTTTGGAAATGATGCCAATATTTTGAAAACCTTTGGATTATATTTTGAACTGAGAGCATTGTTATAGTCTTATATTACTGAGACTGTATCGTTGCTACAGTAATCAGAGATGGATGCAGTAGTTCTCCTGCGCATTTGAGACAAAAGGCTCCCACTAAGCTCAAGCACAACAGCCTAAATCTGAAACGCAAACTTCTGACAGTTGTCGACAAATCGAAATATTTGTGCAGTCTGTGCTCCATCGTAAACTATAGTCCACCTAAAGCCCAGCATCTAAGTCTTCTTTGTGTTTTCTTCTGTTCCTAGATTGAGATGGCAGTAGCAGAGCTGAAACAGTTCACACTCCACCTACTTTGTTTCAGGAACACATGGATTTACACATGGGGAAAAGGGGATGAAATCAGATGGGTTCACTCCTATCACAGGTAACGCGTTCCCCAAGTCCCAGTGATCTTTTTCACTTGTCAGTCATGAGGTAAACAAAGCTTCACACATATTAACACAAATGCAAACGTACATTAAAAATACACCCCTGCTCAGCGCATCCACATGCGGGCACATACACTAATGATGGCATTTCATGGGGAAAACTTTCAGCAATCCATGTTGGCATGTGTTAAATCAATACATCTGTGTTGTAAATACTATAAAATGATTTGTAATGACAAAAATAAAATGCACATATCTCAGTAAAGATCATAATATAATCATACAGAACTGTCAATTCAAATTGGCGCCGCACTGCTGAGAGTATTTCATCATGAGGCTGTTGAGACTTACCTGTTTGTGTGGCTGGTGTCAAAGCAGTGTGCAAGGCTGCTCAAACGGTGGTGGAAGTGCGCAGGGACTGGACTGAGTCACTCACACTGGACACATACCAGAAGACTGACTGGCTCTGCACTGCACAGCTCAGAGAGCTCTCCTCTTCCCTTCGAGTCTCAGAGACAAACAGCAGCTCTGCCTCCACTCCTTCTCCCTCTCTGCCTTTCACACGTACTGTAGCAGCAACAGAGGAGAAGGCTGGGGGCTGCAGACTCTGTGATCAGCACAAGTCTCTCTCTCCCTCCCGCTCTCTTTCTCTTTCTCCTCAAATCTGGCCACAGGCGACCATGGCTGAACAGAGAGGCAGTGAGAAAGTGTTTTCAGAATAACCTGATTGCCTTTGCAAGAATTTATGTTTGTCTGTAAGAAACAGCGTGCTCTGACAACACTGCACACACACCTACAAGCAGTGGGAGAAATCTTTACTCTCATTGCCTCTGCCCCCTTTACACCACCACCTACCCACCCACCCTCCCACCTTCGTCTTTCCAGGCCCACTCCAGCCTGTTGAAATGAGTCATCAGCTATCAGCCAATTGTACACCGGCACACAGCCTCCGATTAGAGTGTTTATGCACTTCTGTTTTGAGCTGAAAATGAAATGGAGAATTGTCAGGGAGGACTTGACATACTTTGTGTGGGGAAGATCAAGTGATAGTTGAAAAAAAAATTGCAACAGGAATTATTATAGCAAAAAAGTATTCACAGCAAACCTTTTCTCCTTTCTACTTAAATTATTAATTATTTGTAAGCAAAGAGCATTATTTTGGTGTAACAACTCTTCAGCTGCTTACAAAGAATACAGCATGAAGGTAATAAGTGGTTATAAATGTAGAGCACTGATCACTGCATCGCTTGTGAGGTGTGACTCACTGGTGCATATGATTCATTCCATCAAGGCTGCAGCTACATTTGAGTACAATAAGATCTGATACTAACTTTCTTGAGAAAATAAACATAAATTGCTAAAATAGAGCACAGAGTCACTGCTCTACTGCTGCACTGTGCAATCTGTACAGTGTGTGCTGACTGCTATGGCAGGTGCCCTTTTGTGTAGTGATGTGGGAAGAGTTATTTTGAGCATACAAGGTTGCAGAAGTTAAATTCCTGTTAATTTCCATTTTCTACATAGACAACGTTTAGTGACTGACAGTTGGAGCAGGGCTTGGATTTACATTAAACGCTTCTGGTTGTATCATCAGTGCAAAGAAGGAGCAAATGTACTGAAAAGAAAAACTGAAAAATGAAAGATACTATACATGAGTACATACAAAAACACTTGAGAATGAAAAACTAGCGTCACTTCCCAACAGCATGAAACTGAATCATAGAGCTTACAAACTGAGCTCTCCCCCAAAGAATAATGTCAGCACCAGTTGTTTTGACTGTTGATGTCTGACTGATAAGTGTCCTTTATTGCCCATGTGAATTATGACTCTTCTCTTTCTTTAGAAAGTTCCTGAAAATGTTAATTCTTAACCATGACCATGGTCACTAGCTAATGTATAAAGACACCCCATGGACCTTTTGACCTCTAGTAATGTGACAGGGCAGTGTTGTTTTTATTTTTTCTGAGTTCACATTATTCTGCTGATCAACAGGTCCCAGAAATGTGCCATGAAACACTGCAATGCAACAACAAAGACTGCTAGCAAATGAACATGAATGCAGGATTTAAAATGTACAGTACAAAAAAAAGTATATGTATAAGACTATCTACCTCTTCTTAAAAAAGTTTTTCTTATAAATACTGTCATTGACTGAATATCCCCGTGAAATGTCGCAAAGGTATTAAGGTATGAAAACATCGATACTGCTCAATCCTGCTCAACAGAAAGACCTGTAAATGGGCTTCGATGCGTAAAATCAGTGGAGGTCCCTTTAAAGAATAAAAATGTGAGTGAAGCTCCAGAGTGGATTCTGTGTGACCTCCTGAGAACATTAGAAAACTGGAGCATAACACAACATCCATAAAACCATTAAAACTAAACTCTGTGACCTCAAAAGCATTTATCACAACCCTTTGCTGACAGACTGGATTTATGTCAAGACACCCTCAGAGCCATTAAAAACAGCATCCAAGCCACTAAACAAAATATATTGGTAGGTGCTTAATTTAAATCTTCAGACATTGCTATTAATCTTGATCGACATCTCGCTTGCTTAATAAATATTTTATTTTCACGGGCTACACCAGGAATCAACTGTTAACAGCACTTACAGCAGTCAAAAAAGATTTAATTTGCTCCCAGACTTAGGGAACGTCAGATAAGATGTGAGACATCTATGAAGAGTGGGGCACATAATGCAATACTCAACAACAGCAGACCCCAGACTGTGGTGGTTTATTGTCAGGGTCACACATCCAAATGAATTTCTGTCATCTCTAGTGATTGAGCTAAAGGGCATGAAGGTGAGAGAATACAGAGAAGGTACATGTCAATGGAGGGAAAGTGAGATAACAGAGATCAATAGAGATGATCTGAGAACAGAAGAGGAAAAGGAGACACATATGAGAAGAAATGGGACCTATTCCATGTGACTCAAAGGAACGCTGCGGTGTAGCTGTTAAAGTCATTTCCTCCTCACAATTTCTGTTGCAGGCTGAAAATAGACTTTGTCATCAGATGCGAATAATAGAATATCCTGATGATTATATGCCCGAGCCACGTTCATTTCTATCTTCACATAGATTACTGTGAGAGAGGGCAAAATTAATTCATTTTGGTATAGCTACTCAAAATGAGTGAATACACTACAGAAAGGGGAGAAATAAATGGTGAGAATGAGAAAACGTAGTTAGCATAAACAATACAACAAGACATATAGAACATGTACAGTACAATGGAATAATACTGACAGTGAAGGAATGACAGTGGTGGAAGAAATGATTCTTTCCCTGAGTAAAAGTATGAGCACAGCAGTGGAAAATTACAAGTCCTGCATTCAAAGGATGCCAATGTAAAAATGCTCTATTGCTTTTAAAACTGGGGTGTTACAATTTTTTTTAGCTTTAATCTACTATTCTTTTTTACATATATGTTACTCTGCACTTTGCAAAGTATGCAGAACATAAGTACATCATTTGAGCACATGTACGTAGCTGCTGTACTTTCCACCGCAGCAGAATGACCACGGCACAGTAAGGCCAACATTCAATCTCGAAAAAGCTCATCACAGGGCTGGAGTTGTACTTTTCACACAAAGAGTCTCAGGTTAACCTGACAGAAGATTAATGTCACACTGACATCAGCCTTGGCTGCCTCTAAACCACAAAGTGAGTAAAATATGGCAATGATTTGTACAGCCGCTAGATAAACTACATGAGGTGTAAAACTCACTCCGGTCAGTGTCTGAGTCTTGGGATGTAATCACATCTCACTTAAAATGTATATCAAACTTTTACAGGATATCGGTAAAAATGTGTCACAGTTGTGTTCTTTCTTTCAGAAATGTAGAAGCTGATGGACCTAAATACAATAAGAATGAGGTGGAAAATATTTGAGGAGTCTACTCATCCTTAAAGGATAAGGCCATTCATTTTCTGTATTAATAGTGTTTTCAGTGATCTCCATACAGAGACTAAAGATGAAAAATAAATTGCATCTACTCAAGGTTAGTGTCTGTCAGAAGTCAGTCCTGGATTAGTTTGTTCATCTGTGCAGCAAAGCTACAGTACACATCAGGGAAACACTGATGCACTGGGTGACACAGTTTATTTCATAATAAAACACCAGACCTGACTCTGTTGCCCCAAAGTCTCCTAGCGGCTATAGAGTCAACTGCGCATGTGTGAGATTTTGTGTGAGATCTGAGCTTTGTTTACATTCTGCTAGCTCCTCACACTCGAGTCTAGGGTTTGTTAATGAAGAAATATGTCATCCAGTGCAGCGGTGTGTTTCACTGATGTTTTTAATCATTTTTTAACAGCAACAGAGGACTGTGGCACAATCCCGGACTGACACACTGACATACATTAGTTGTAAGTAGAGACAGTTCATTGTTGGTTTTAGTTTCTGTATGGGCAGTGCTGAAAATACTGTTAATACAGAATATCACCGGCCTTATCCTTTAAATAATATTGGACCTTGTAAGAGCAGCTGTAGCCAACCGAGAGTGATGGATGATATGACGACCACAAAGACTGTGTTTGACATTTACAACAAAGACTTGAAAATATCAACTGGAATGTGAAGACATTAGTCATCCCACTGCACTGCCTAATATTAATGGTATAATGTTTCTCAGATCTTTGACATATAATTGAGCAGCTTCTGTAAAAGAAATGTGTTAGAAAAACTTCATGCTCTTTTTATTTATATGCAGAAATATATTATTCAAAATGGAAGCCAGTTTTGATTTTTTTCTACTGATTGCAGTGCCGCTTGACATTAAAATAGGCAGCCTTGGCCTTTTTCCATTAAGATCATTATTCACAGTCATGTATTCATTAGTGGCCATTGTAACCTACAATAGCACAATCATATGAAATGCCTTGTTACTTCCTTCACATTGCTGTGGCCTGAACCTGATCAGTTGCATCAATAAACCCATGATGTAACCCTTTCTCCTGGTCATTTTTGTCACAATAGAAAACAATAGATAACAATGATTACTGTGTCAAAAAGAGGTGATTCACCTGTCATTAAAAGAAAGACAGAGCTGCTCACTGTCAGTAAAATGAACACAAAGGTGAAAAAACATAAAGAAAGTGTTGAAAAGAAAAAATTTAATTCACGAGAGATTATTGTGACCAGTATCTGTTTCGTCAAGGTACTCCGACCCCATATGGGGCTTCTCTCTCAGTCTGTTTTCTGTCATCTTTTCACCCACAGCACACTACCTCAATTCCCTTGAGGAGCTCAACATCTGACACCAGCACAGTGATGTTAAATGTTGTGAGAAGCGAGAAGCATCGTCCTGCCATACTCCATTTCAGTTACAGAGCAATGTGTTTTCCCTGAGGGCCTGTGAGTAAGATGGGAGTTTTATCTCCTCCATCACTTTGCGGTGTCAGGGGATGACAAAAGCTGTCAGGCCCCAACCCTAAAGGCTTTCCCATTGAAGAAGTGCAACCGTTCTGCCCCTGCCTTCTGTGTAAAAGGGAATAGGCAACTTGGGGGGTTAAAGGGTGTGACATTTTAATGATGTATTTTTTCTGCGACCTAACACCAGGGGATTTAGAGCATTTTTACATTAGGCATGATTATTTTGTACCATGTCTGAGCACGAATGCTCCCCTCTCCCCTCTTCCCCACAGGTCTGCTTTCACATTAGCAACATTGTTCTGTGTACCAGCACATTTGCGTATGAACACAGTCCGATACAATAGGTGGAGGTATGCATGCAGCTGATTTGCCATCCGCCAAGAAGAAGAAAGAAGCAGCGGCCACCATTCAAATCATCAACTGGGCAACATTCGTTTCTGTTCTATGCACAGGTAAATACTGACAAATGCCTCCATAAATCTCAGTTTTTGTTTGTAGTATCCATTTGTTTTTTTTATGTTTTCATTGGCCCAAATTTGAAGCAAGCATTTTACGTCTTTGTTACTCCACAGAGATCCTTTCACACCATGTTTGTTAATGTTTAAACCAACTCTGTCAAATAGTTATGATGCTACGAATACGAAGCAGCCTATATTTTTGTTTGAACACAGTTGCATTCACATCTCCTGCGGACCATACTTGAGCGCATATGAATTATACTCAAGACCACCTCTGCAAGCAGACTCAGGCATGGTGTGTGAGTCTGGTATGCTTGTGTTCAAACTGATCAAAATGAACCGAACTTTGGGGTCAAGTGTACTTGGATCCGGGCTCGGGTCCCTAATGTGAAAACACCCTTAAACAGCAGTTAGAAACTAACCAGGAAAAAGTTCTCATTACTAATACAACTGCTGCTGCTCCGTGCTATAGAACAATGTCTGCAAATTTTGGAGACTGTAATCATTAACATGTCGTAAATGCACAACAGCTCTGAGTTCAAATCATAGAAGAGCTAATCCCTACTCTGTTTATTCGATTCACCATTGTTGTTTTGAAAGTAACAATCTCCTTGCATTTCTGACAGGTGCACTGTAAATGAAACAAAAGGTAATATTCTGACAGCTGGGGCACCAGAAAATCATGGAAGAAAAATAAGACAGTAATTTCCAATAATTAATTTTTTTTTATTTTAAATGAAATCTTGTGTATTTAAAAATGTTCATGTTTAAAAAAGTTACTTGGCCAAGGAATCATCCTTTGATATAAAATATAAAACAGATCATTTTAAATATATTGACAACAACATATTATTAATTGTAAAATGTAAAGTAACATTAGTGAGCATTCAATGCAGTTTCACAGGAGTCTATTCTTCATTTGGCCTGAAAGACTTTACTGCAGGTCATTTTGTATCAAACAGGTACAAAAACAGCATGAAGAGTTGTTTCCCGTGGTTTTGTTAGATGCTAAATGTTCATGAATAGACATTGAATTCAACGATAACCTTCATCATGGTCTGAATACTTTTTTTATAATTATGAAAAATATCAACTTGGGCTTACTTTATTATGTATTACAGATGTAGTCACTTTCCACCATTAATGGTTTTGTAAAACTGGGAAAAAAGGGTAGCTAAACAGTTGTAACTGTCACACAGTGCATGCTGGGAAGAATGCCAATTCAAATTGTGAAACAGTGAATATTTGTAAAGTTATTATGAAAAGAAATCATAAATCTGATGCAACTAAAAATTATCATCAAATTGCAAGTATTTTAATAGTCATTTTATGTGACAAAGGGAAATATTTAAGAGAGAGAACTTCATGACAATTCACAGCTATAGGATTTTCCAGTTATTTTAACATTGCCTTGTAATTTCACTACTATTTCCATGTATGTTGGTAATACAGGAAAAATCTGTAAAATAAGGTAGCAAGTGCCCCTCCCTTACGAACATCTTTAACACCTGCCTCACCCACATAGCCATCAGCATTGCTGATGACACCTCCCACCCCCTACACTCCCACTTCAGACTCCTGCCTTCATGGAGAAGGTATCAGAGTCTTCAGGCCCACTCCACCAGACTTACAACCAGCTTCATCCACCAGGCTGTGAAGATGCTGAATGCTGTCCATGCATACCTCATATGCTATTTGCACCTCATCACCAATGTCCTGGTGATGCTGAACCATCTGACAATCTCCTATTATTGTTTGCACTACTGTCACTGACTGTACTCGGTTTTGAGTCACAGCTTATTGGCTGTACCGTTTAGATTTATCCTAATTACGTCAATCCAGTTCTTATTCTATTATATTCTATTTTTATTTTACTTTATTCTATTTTAGTTCCTAAATGTCATGGTACCCAATACTAGGTGAGAGAGAAACGGTATTTCGATTTTCTATATGTCCTACACATGTGGTGAATTGACAATAAAATCCTTGAACCTTGAACCTTGAAGTGAATAGTGCTAGAAGTTCATGTGTTGGAAGCAGGGAAAATGGGCAAGCATATGTGTTAAGGATCTGAGCAACTTTGACAAGGACCAAACAATGATGACTAGGTGACAGTGGAGTGTTCCCAGTATGCAGTGGTCAGTACTTATCAAAAGTAGCTAAAAACAAGTGTCAGAACATACAGTACATTGCAGCTTTCTGTGTGGGGCTGTGTAGCTGCAGACCGGTCAGCATGCCCATGCTTGACCCCAGTCCACTGCCAAGAGTATCTGCAGTGCACATGTACAGTAAGTATTGGACCTGGAGCAATGGTGGCCTGGTCAGATGAATCAAAAGTTCTTTTAGATTACGTGAACAGCTGGGTGTGTGCGTCCATAAGCCATGGAAGAGAGCACCAGAAAGCACTAGATGGAAAATGCAGTGTGATGCTCTGGGCAATGAGAAACCTTGGGTCCTGGCATTTATGTGGACATTACTTTGACTCATACCACCTACCTAAACATTGTTGCAAATCAAGTACACCACTTCATGGC
>NW_018128245.1:146833-186470 GCF_001952655.1 Monopterus albus | reverse complement strand
TGGCTGATCAGTGCATGTACTCTATTCACTCCAGTTAACTGCCTCTAAGGGCATGATTCAGCTTCACAGTGAAAAAATTATTTACACGTGAATAGACTAATGACCCATTGTGCTGGGTGAGAAGTGTTATTGAGGCAATAAGGTCAGTGCAGAAGGGAGATAATGAAGATGACAGTGATGTGTTGCCTCTATTAAAGTCTGTGTCACTGTGCTTGCCCTTTGATTTGTTCACACAACCAGTTCTACAGCCTGATAAGCAGGATGATCATCCCTCACTGTCACTGCGACAAGACGGGTGACACCCAGACTCACTCCAAAACAGAGGCCTAGTTAAATAACACAACGGGCAGTGATTAGATTTTAAACAAAATACACAGTTGTACCAAAAGAAAAGCATAAACTCACTTCTTTTAATAGAATTATTTTTTACCACTGAGAAAAAGGATTGCCTTTGAGGCGACTTTTCCTTTTTCCCCCATTTATTCACTGTAGTCGTTCTTTATCGTCACTTAGACCACATCTCCCTTTGCCTGAACTCTAGACCAATCAGGACTGTGTCTACTGACTCATTGAGTCCTTTTTTTAGCAAGTATCATTAGCATTTTAGCTATCCTTTTTCTAGCAAGCCACAGCAGCTCTGGCATTAAAATCAAAGTACAGATGAGGATGATAGGAATGTTGTTTATTTAGTTATAAACCAAAGAATTAAGAATTCATACCTGATGATTAACTACAGTTCTTTCAAGGCTGAGACATTTCAGTCAAAACCACTGGCCAACATTTCTAAAGTGATGCTGCTACAAATCCAGTTTCAACTCAATTCTACAGTGAACACATCCAATTGTCACCTAACATGAAGCGTGTCAAATTTAAATACTGTATTCTGACTCAAGTCAGCATGTTTATTTTTATTAAATACTCTGTCAGTAAATAAATGTCACTCTGCAATAAACATTTAAGCAATGTACAGTTACGCTGTTAGTCAAGTAAAGTGATACAAATATGACAACTGGTTCTAAATCATTAGCAACCATTATTTCCCACCTAGCAAAAATAAATAAACAACACAAATAAATAGAAACAAGAATGATGCCGTCCACTGGAGCTGTTGGGTTCATGCAGCCCAAAAACATTGATGAAAAAATTCCCTCACTGAAACTGACACCATTCAGCTGAGACCAGATACAATTCACACTACTGTTCAAAGGGTGAGGGAAATGCCATCTCCTTCCCAGAAAATACAGAAAACACACACAAAGAAAAACATGAAAAATACTTATTTCCTTTGGGTGAAAACACATTTTGCTGTACAAGGCATGTCGTGTTCAGTTTTGTTAGGTCTTGCTTTTTATAGATGACCTTCTCCATCTAAACAAAACACCACCATTTCTAGAAAGCGCTATTCCGTGCCAATGTGAGAATATTTACAAGGTATATCAGGGCGGTGATGGAGTGATCATGTCCCAGTGTCCCATTTCCAATTACTTTGTCCGGTTTTAGCTGACAAAGGTATGTCTTTTTTCCTCCAAATATCAACCTCTTCACTGAAATCTAATAAAGATACTACAAGACTGGTTTATTGCATTTTATACTGTTTGAGATCCAGTTGAAGCAGATTGTCTAATAAATATTATTTTAACGAATGCATTTACAGTGTTAAAAACCAATACAATTAAGTGAAGCTACATTTATTACTACAGGCATTTGACTGTTGTAATAAATGGTAAATGTTGCAGTTATTGCCTTTGTAAAATCATTTGGTGTTACACGTTTTGAAGAATTAATTGTGGCCCTGTATTTCATGTTTAATGTGCATTAGATAATGTTCCGTTTTACACTGTTTGTTTGAAACTATGGAGGATTTTGTCTGAATATGGGTTAACACTGTCATTAGTCCTCAAGCTTAAAGTTCTACTCCAGAGGCATTTTAATATTTATATTTGCATATAAAAATACTCAGCTATAAACAATATGTCAGTATCTCATCTGATCCAAAATGGAGCATTTAGTTCAACAGTGAGCCAAGCCTAGCCTCCCCTGTCATATACCTATGCTTTGCTGTTAATACTCAAGTGTCTCATACCACCTTGTACCATTTGGTAATAGGTCATTATCTCTTTATTTTCTTTCAAGGCTAAGTTAACTGTTAGCTCGGTCTTAATTATTAGCTTTAGCAGTGAGCCAAAAGTAACTTTAGCAAACACTAGTTAAACACTTGTAGCTAGTTGCATGTCTCATACTATCTCATAACAGTTGATAGCATGTTAGTATTTCTTTATTTTTTAAGTCGATCCAAAATTTAACAATCTGACCAAAAGTGTGTAAGTACAGCACTCAGGCTGCAGAAGCCAAACTGTAGCTAATGAGCTGTGGTAGATGTCTAACACCATCTCAGTGTAGCACAAATAGTAATTATATAAATAGTGTAAAGAACCTCCAGGGTCCGGTTTACATCCAAAAACTGCACACTCTGGCATATTTACTGTCAGCAGTCAACTTTAGTGAAGACATTCCTATCACTCAAAAGTTAGCTTTGTCTGATCCCAGGTCAGAGGTTTTAGGTATCAGGTTTCAGCAGGCACCGTCTAATTCTGCATTTGCAGAGTGAGCTGTGATTGGCTTTCAGATTTGGTTTGCCTGCAGATGTATGAAATCAGAATTTCTAGGAACAAAATAATTGAAAACACCCTGTTTTTGAGTTTAGGGAGCATTTAAGACCCCTAGTAGCTTCCAGGAGATGATTGATTCCTTCATGGCTCAATGCACAACTGCACAGCCACAATACAGGAGAAGGCGAGTCATGTAGCAAAGATAATCCACTTTCATGGGCAAGAAAAGGCATTTGGATCACAGCGTACAATTAAAAAAGAGGATTTAGGTAAAATTAGATGGATGTTGTGCTACAACCCCAAGGTTCATTGTAAGCTAAAAAGTTTGCTATCATGAAATTTAAAAAAAGCCATGCTTAAACATGCTTTCTTCTCCTTGCTCTAAAAACATCATTCTCCACCAACCTTTACACTCCCAGCCTGTTTCCATGTCTTTCAACCATTTGAATCTATTAACATTCATCTACTCTACATATACAAAGCCTACCTGTTCCTTTTAAAGCCCCTGACTGATAAACAGCACTCCTCCAGAGGGACCCCATGTTATAATGTTATAAAGGAGAAGATGTCAACCAGCAGACATCTTTATATGTTATCCTTCTTTTCCTTCTTTATCACAGCTCCCTGTGTACTGAGCTGTCACTTTTTTCCTTATAAAAAAGAAGAGTCAATTGAAACACTGGCACAACACAGACACATGAATGCAAAAATAAAATGAATAGTGCAAAAATGATAGGCAAGGTCTCTGGCTGTTTTCCTTTCAGAAGTAATTTCTTTTTTCATCCCATGTCACTTTCCATATCTCCATCCATGCACCCATTTTCTTCCTCTTATCAAAGTTCAGGTCATGGTGGCATCAGGTTCAGCAAGGTGGTCCAGACATCCCTCTCCACAGCAACATTTCCAGCTCCTCTGGTGGGATTTCAAGGTTTTCCCAGGCCAGATGGCATATATAATCTCTCCAGCGTGTTCTGGGTCTACCCCCAGGGTCTCCTACCAGTTGGACATGCCCAAAAAACCTCAATAAAGAGGTGCCCTGGAGGCATCCTGATAAGATGCTCAGACCAACTGGCTCCACTGGCTCCTTTCGATGTGAAGGAGCAGTGGTTGTACTCTGAGCCCCTTCCAGTCTGAACTCCACACCTTCTCTCCAAGGCTAAGTTCAGCTAGCAGGCAAAGGAAACTCATTTTAGCTGCTTGTATTAAATATAATACTATTTTTATTGTTTCCTTAACCTGCACTGAAATCAGACAAAAAGAAATAAAAATACACTGATTGTGCATTTTCCTGTACTAGATGCTACTGTATATCCATTAGCAGAAATTAATAGTTCTGATCATTTTTGTAACCCATACATTATATGATCTGTGTGCATAAAGTCTGTTTGCATTTCACAACACGTCATTACATCTACAGTGTGGAGACCTGAGGATGAGCCCTCTGGATCTGCCACATCTACTTTGGTTGGAAGTAATTAGAAAAGACACATAATGACAACACATTCAATGGATGAGATGGGAACCACATGGGTGCCGCACATTCTACCCTTTAATCCTACCTATCTGATGTTTTCACAAGATGCCAGCATCACATGAAACATACAAAATGCTATTATACAGTATGTTTCTTGACTTCCCTCTCTCTCTCATCTCTGGCCACAAGTGCAGTAGTAGATATAACTAGAATTACAGCTCCACAGTTGAATACCTCCACCAACCAGCCAAATTTGCAGGACTGGGACAGATGTGAGGTCACTCACTTTACCACCAAAATCCAATCAGTTCATCCTTGAGTCCAAGTGGACACTTACACCAAATTTGAAAAAAATCCCTTAAGGTGGTCCTGACATATCAAGTTCACAAGAATGGGTCAGACAGACAACCCAAAAACACAACAATTCAGGCCGTGGCTGCCGCAGGCATGGAGACATAATAAAAAATAATTTGCAAAAGCCCCAACTTAGCCCAACCTACAAAATTGGACTAGCATAACTGTTCACCTGTGATGCTGAATAAATCCTCTGTGCTGCAAAGACCAGTAAAAGAGAAAGTCACATCTGGGGGTCAGATTGCTGATTTTATCATACATCCATTTGCATTTACTGTGAGATCAGTAAATCATCTCTGATCAGGTCTCATATGCAACATGTACTTAGAGGCTGCAACTTCAAACCATCGGACCCACTCATGACATGAGATTGAATAAAAAAAAACATAACCTTTATAATTTTGAGCAATCAATGAATGATGTGGTCTTGATACAAGAGAAGCTGCCTCTATGACTTGTATTAATCAATATTTGCTGAATTGATTAAAAAAACCTCTATGTTTTTTACACTGCACTGCATGAAGGAATGTGGTGCATTAAGGCAAGCAAATTAGGATAACGATTTCTATATGAGAGTTATGAAACTGTCACCATTTGCATTTCTATTTCTGTCTAATGACAGGCATGTCTCCATGACTTGTCATAGATTAACAGCTTCAGTCGGATGTAACCTCATCAAAAAGGAAGGACAGGTCATCCAAACACTGTTAGATGCAGGGTGGAGGGGTCAGGGACAAGCTCAGTCCTATTCTCTGCCAAAAACCCTATCATAGCCGTATTTCAATTTCATTACAATTTCCTATTTTGGGAAGGATAGAGAGATCTACAGTTTATACAGACAGGATTAACCACTTACAGTACTCTCACGGTGTCTTGTAAGCTGTCCAATGAAAGGTGATCAAATACTCTTTTTTCCTTTCAGCCCAGCTCCAATTCATGAAAGTATAATTATCAAAATATTTAAAAGCTTCCCAGATCATAACTCATCACAGCATCAGAAAGGAAAGGAAGGCAACATCATCAAGTGATACACAGAACCAGGTTATGCTAAAAGATAATTAACTGAGGATGAAAAACCAGGTCGTTGTTGTGAATCCCTGAAGATACTTCTGCTACTTTTTCATCAAAGAAAAATATTCCTAAAGTGTGACACTGTTTCTGAATCCAGCTAAAGATGGTAGCCTGGCAACTATATGGAGAGGAAAGAGCAGTGGTGGAAGAAGTACTCAAATTGTTTACTTAAGTAAAAGTAACAATATCACAGTGTAAAAATACTCTGTTACAAGTAAAAGTCCAGCATTTAAAATGCTACCTAAGTACAAATGTTTTGGTATCAAGATATACTTAAAGCTCCAAAAGCAAAAGTGCTCATTATGCACAACAGTATATTAAACACGAAGGTATGAATCATATTATTGGATGCATTATTGTGTACATCACATTTAATGTTGCAGCTGGTAAAGGTAGAGCTAATTGTACCTACCTTATATGCTTATAATTTGAAGTACTGCTGGGTATTGTATGAATTTCCCATCAGACATCAATAAAGTTGCTTATATTGTATTTAGTATAGTTAATCTGATTCTGAAAACTAACTAGTAACTAAAGTTATCAAATAAATGTTATGGAATAAAAGCTGTAGTGAAGTTAAAATATGAAGTAGGAGAAAATGAAAATGTCAAGTACCGGTACCTCAAAATTGTACTTAAGTAAAATACTTGAGTAAGTGTACTTTCCACCACTGGGAAAGAGAGTTGCAACTTGGTAATAATTAAAAATCTTTTATCATGGAGACGCAGACATTTTTTTTCATCCAGGTTGTTAGAAGAGATTTTTAAGGTTCTTTAAACACTATTGCATAATTATCTTGTTTTTCTTAAAAAAAAAGTAGAATATAATAAGTGGGTACTGAATAACTGTAGTAACTAAAACTCTCTGCATTTCCAGGAAAATTGAGAAATAGGCCTTTCTCTGAAATATCCTAGTAATTTACAGCTAAACACTTGAGCAGCTAATTTATAGGAAAATATGAGGAAGGTTTTAAAAAGATGAAAAATAATAATAATGTGACAAAATATATACAAAATCAGAATAAAGATTTGTGTTATTGTTAAGCTTGAGGCTATAGTTAGTTACCTCCTTTTCCCCTGCATCATCAAGTGAGGAAGAGGAGGCCAATCACCACCTGGCTGGTGGTAAGTTTACAGCTAATTGCACATTATAATTTGCCCCAACGCTTCCTTATGTCTCTATGTACCTTCACTTCCCCCTTGACTACTTCAGCCACTCCTACAGCAAATATAGATTCAAAGATGACTCAACAACTGTCCAAATTATCAGTAACTCTACTTAAAACCTGGACTCCTTCACACACTGAGAAGAAGGGGAAGGAGAAAAGTCTTGCCTGTTTATAATGTGAGTCAGCTCAGTTGACCTCATTCTCTGTAGTGTGGAGAAGTCCTGGCTTACTTTATCCAGTATGCATTGAGAACTGAACTGGTTGTCACTCTGCCCCAGTTTAGTAAGATAAACAATGCACAGACTAAAGCTGTAATGTTTCCAAAAAGTAATATACTGCAGCAATGCAACTATCACTCATTTGACACTACAGCTGTCTCCCATGTTTGTTCTCATTGCATTTTCTCTCACTTCTGATTTATGTCAGTTTAGAAAATACTTTCAGTGTGTACGCTATGTGGGAACATATGGAGTTAGAAAAGAGAATAGGCAAAGTTATGCAGCCAAGCCGAGAGCTCGCAAGAAATAATAACAAAGGGCCAATTGTGACTTTAGCGTTGTATTAACTATACTCCCTCTAATTTTCAACCATTAACGGTGAAGTGACAGCCAAAACAAACTCAAGCAGTACCCCTCCTCTTCTTCATCCGCTCCTCTTCATCCCTCCTGCCCTGTCTCTGAAATTAGGTCATATGCGGTCACCACAACCAGAGACAGTTAGGTAGAGCAGCAGTAATAATCGGCTCACTATCTATGTATCTACGTATCTATGTATCTATCCATCTATCTATCTATCTACCTACCAGCCTATCTATCTATCTATCTATCTATCTATCTATCTATCTATCTATCTATCTATCTACCTACCTACCAGCCTATCTATCTATCTATCTATCTATCTATCTGTCTATCTATTTATCTATCTATTTATTTGTTTGTTTGTTTGTTTGTTTATATATGATATTCACATGAGGCTACGAGTGAGGAATGGGTAGCCTACACTGTTTTATGTGTACCGCATCCTATGTCAAAATCCTTTACTGTACAGTAACTGCGTTTCATTTACAGTAACAACTAGAGCCTCGATTTTGCTGAGTACAAGTTACAGAACAAACTGTGTGATTTTGGCTTGGAGTTAAACTCTCTCGTGCATCTCATCATGTCTTAGCTTTGGTAGAGGACTTTAAAAAGCAATATTTAATGTATCTGAGTAAATGTTTTATTTTGTGCTAGTAGACATCAAAGGAGTGTATTATGACCGATGCCGAGGCTGTCAGTGTGTTGTAAGGCAAGCGGAACAAAAAATAACAATGAGAATAAAAGTAGAGCAATAAAAATGAGAATAAACTGTGTGTGCATTCAAATAGGAAATATGTGAAATCAAAAACAGGAAAGGAATGAGAGGATACAAGAGACCGGTTTTTAAATAAATATATGCACATCTATATGCATTACAGTGGAAGAGCTTCCAAACTGCAAAAGAGTGGAGATAAATCCTTTCAGATAAATTTCTAACATGCTTGCACCAGAGAGTTCCTGTGTAGTTAAAAGAAGCATAAACATTTAGCACAAGTGGATTTGTCATTCTAGGTTATGCTACTTGTACAGTGGCCACTGTTGCTGTTGAAGATGTTTGCATTTGTGTTATCAAAACAAAGCAGCTTTTGGTATGCTTTTCTTGCTGTTTTTGAAATATACACTCAAATTAGCTATATCAGATGGACGTTAGGCAGCATGTTAATTGGTATGAAGAAACAGATGAGGTAACATCGGAATTGCCATGCTCTGCGTTATGTTCTCATGTATCATAATTTATCATGGCACCTGTGCTGCATTCTTATGCCAAAGACTTTTGAGCCACATAAAGCAGTAAAAATGAGCAGTTTTATCATTGTTCTGTATCTAGTGGAACAAAACAAACAGCAAGTTTTTAACTCATTGAACTTGTTAAATAAACCTGCTATTGGTTGCTGCAGGCTCAGTGCAAGCCAGGATAAGGCCACAGCAATGCTGTGCTACTGGAAAGAGCATATGGTGATTGTCTGGAACACTGGGCATACTGGTACTTTGTAAGACCCTGAGCTCAGCAGGCATGAGCACACAGTTTGACCATGATTTGTAAGACACTGCCAGTGTCTGAGCTCTGTCTTCTGCATGGATGCAGAGCTTTGGGGATGTGTTGTGCGTGCAGCTTCCTAGAGAAGCAGCAAACAGATCTGAGAGCACAGAGATTAAACTTTGTGGCAGCAGAATCACAAGAACAGAGAGCAAGGGTGAAGGACAGCAGTACATACCCTATCATATTTTTGGAAACATCATTTAAGAGGAATTATCTGATATGGACGGTGTCATTATGTGAGCGAGAAGAATGAGACAGAAGATGCATAGCTTTCTGTTTATTCACAGGGAGAAAGATGGGAGAGTGTAAATGTACAGTGCATTGCTTACATGTTGCACCTAAAGTAGCAGGATAAAACCTTTTCAATAGTAGTAATCGTAACGAATATCACAAGGTGCTATGCAGCTGTCATGTATGACTAGGGAGACTGTCTTCCATTTCACACACATGCACAACAGACACAACACATGAATAGTAAATATTCATTTGATCCAGCTTTGATCTGCCATCACACACAAACACATGAGGGATTCTGTAAAGCATGTTTGCCTTTTGAAGGCAGACAGTAGTTAAAAATAAAAACTACATGTCTCCTTGTTAGAAGTAATCGGCATCTCCAAAAGCAGGGATGATGGTTGAAATATGAATCTGTGCAGTTATTCCCTTTCACTGCGTGGTCACAGCTGAAATAGTTAATCAGTCATGTGGCTAATGCAGGATTAACACCTCCTATCCTGCTCATAGATTTCTGCCCAGGCAACATACTGATTGGTTAACTTAATGTGAGCGTTGTTTCTAGGTCTACATTTTTATTCTTATTCTGTCATGTTTGATTATTATATTTGACTGTGTCCATTATCAACACACAGAATTAATAATTCAGCAGCACCTGCATCGAAGGAGACCAGACCATTTATAGCTACACATGGCTTTATATTTGTATATGAAGGGGGAAATAGGCTGTTCCACTCAGTATTATAGAAGGATTAAATGAAGAGGACAACAAAAAAATAACTCAGCGGACGTATCACCAAGATAAAGCATATACATAATGCACAAGATGAGAACTGCCAGTGAATGTATGATTAATAAGAAACTAAGGCAGGGGGCGTGAGGTTAGCAGCTGCTGCAGCAGGTAGGAGCATAACCATCATATAGTGTATATCTAGTGATATATTGACCAGGCTTTCTGTAGTTTGTTTATTGTACAACTTAATAAATGGTTTTATAATTTATTCAGTCACTGAATTTAAATAGATTTCTGTCAACTTATACTCTCACATCTAAGGATGTGCACAACTTTAGGCTTTATCCTTAACTAACAGTATCGTTTTAGCCATGTAAGGTTCAGACTGAAATATCATTAACTACTGGATGAATTGCCATTGTCTTTTTATAAAAAAGGTGAACAGGAGAAAGTCTGATTATGTATCGATGCTCCTCCTCACCTGCATTCGTCATCGGTTTCCTAGCAGGCCGGTGCCAGTCATCAGACCCCCCTGTAATTCAATAGACTGAAGGCTTTCTGCTCCTGCTGCTTCTGGAGGGAGCTCTAGAAGATGTCAGTCATCTCTCAAGCTGTTGCTTTGGCTCTGCGATTTTAGCTGTCAGACCTTGGAGATCTTGATAGAGATGCTGGAGTATTTCATAATAGTGAGTTAGCAACACATTCTTCTTGATGTGGAAGCAGGGTTTGATAATTTCTGCTGTTATCTCTGGCATTTAGAACAGTTGAACACACTTGTATTCATAAATCACAGTAACGCAATGGCATGTCTTCCCTAGAAGAGTCAAATCTGGTTGCTAAGCATATGTGGCATAAACCTTTTCCTAGTCACACCTCTTGGGAGCCCAGTCCATAGTAGTCCATCCCTCTCATTAAGGAAATGAAAACTTTAATGGGAAATTGTGTCAATTATCTGACATTTCTGAAATCCTGTCTCCCTTCCACTTCTTCTACATTGGTGACACCCTTGACAAATTTGGGTAGGCAGCTGCGCTGATGCATATCCTTCTTAAATGTTTTTGTCTTTTGCCCATTTTCCACATTATGAGCCTAGTCATTAATGTGTTCAAAACCTACAAGAATGCTAATCTGTGGTGTAAAACCAGAATGAGTAGTGACATGTTGCTTTTGCAGATGAATAATTTTGTTTTGAACTAACTGTAATCTTATAGAGTTTAGCGGCATTGTGAATTCCTGCTCCATTCATGTAAGACATGTTCAAACATAATAAATATTAATGTTCCTACACACACTGGTGTGGACTAGCTTCAAAGAGTGCCGATGTGAAAATATGAATCATGCCCCTCCCTTGATGGAGTCTCAGTTCCTTTTGGCCTATGATGTCTAAACAAGGAACACAAAACAGCATCATCACGCTTTGTGTTTCTCTTGTTGAGGCTGCAGAATGAATATATAGCGTGACTAAGCAACTTCAATAGGACCAGAAGGAGGTGTATGGTCTGCCCTTGTGCTACCTGGAGGGCACCTAATAGCTTTGATACATCTGTAGGGTCAAACTGCATATGAAATTCACAATGATCACACAAGACAGCATCCTGCCTAAACAACATGTCTGATGTTGTTTGATCAAAGGGAGGTGACCAAAGTGAAAATGTTGATTTTAGTTTTCTAACAAGGCTGCTTGTAGAGTGTGCGCAGTGGGCCTATACTGGCTGATATAATATGTCAGGATGCTGTGTTGTTTTTAATAGATGATAAGTGTTAATAACTGAGTGGTCAAAATGTTTTGGCTCTTCAGCCTAGGCTGGTTGTCAAACTGAATTTTACAGTAAATTCTCAGCTGCTCAGATGTCTAATCATTTCAGCTCTAAAGGGATGCTTATCAAAAATGTTTGTTAAAAAATGACTGTTGGCTAAGATGTTTTTTAAAACTCTGAATTCTCAATATCAGCCTCAAAAGTCCAGGTCCAGCTGGAAATCCAGCTGGGCTATAACCAATTGAAATGGGACAACTTGTCTGAGCGTTGATGCATTTGACTGTATTTGGCAGCGAAGCACCAAATGTCATTTGGATCTTTTTGGATATATACATGCGGATATTCATATCTGAATGCCAGGTTTGGCTCAGGTTTTGGAGGTGTGGAAATGGAATAATTTGGGCTTAGAATCAGGTCCCATTAGTAGCTTTGGATCAGTTGTAGCACAACTTGGCTGATACTGGCACATAATCATCGTTAGGCTGGCATAAGTCCGACAATCAGCGGTACTAGATTTAGATGCCTCTGTGGCCACATGGCTGTGCCCACGTGCCGCTCATCATATTGGAAAGATTCAGGTTGAAATTCGTCTAAGTGTTGCCTTAGCAGAGCAGCAAAAGCAAAGAAGAAAAATATTTATCCATACAAGCCTTACAGTACAAACGCCAGCATGCTGGGATCAAGCCTGACCTGAGTGTTTACCTTACCAGCTGCCATGCTCTAGTGTACAACCCCAAAGTCTGTGTGGCTGTTTAGCATATGAATGATGAGATATGATAAAAAGGAGCATAGAGAGGGCTGATGAATATATGTGGCTTTGAAGGGGTTGTTGTGTGATCATGTGCAGATGAGAGCGTGGGAGGTGTTGTGTGTGGATGTGTGTGTGTCTCTGGAAGTGTTTGCTGATGAGGGTGACATTTGTGCTCGCAGTGAGAGGTTTAACCACCAGCATCTGGGGCTTCTTTCTCTAAACTGTAAAGCATTAAGTCAAGAGAGGTAAAAATCCAACTCAACCCGACAATTTAGTCCTGCTATCCCCACATAGTCAGTGTGTATATGTGTGTGTGTGTGTCAAACTGAGGACATTGCCCTCCACATACTCCACAGGATTTCAGCACTCTGCTCATACACTGTAGATTTATCACCTTAGCAACCAGTCGATTGAAAGATGATGAATCATGCCAAAGACTGCTAATTTCTTTGCAGTTGTCAAACATGAACAATGGGCGGTAAGGAGGAGTCACAGAAACGTCATTACAGACACAATGTTGTATGTTTGTGTGTGTGTGAATTTGAAAGACTACCATAAAGAGACAGAAAGGAACAGGGGCAAAACCAAGGCTAATCAGAGGACAGAGAGAGAAACTGTTTATATTTCTGACTGACCAGAAAGAAGTACTGTAAGTACCTCATCAGCTTGCTCAAGAGGCATTTTTAAAACATTTCTCACAGCACAAATAGGAGATTTTATAAGAAATAAGCAGTAGTTATGTGCTTGTATACACCAGGGATCACTGGCTATACACAAATGCAAATGCATGTCCAAGGAGAATCCATTTCAGAAGCCTGACAAACCAGTCTGGCAAGTACTCCATCCCTCCACTGAATGAAGCTGTAACAACACCTTTGACCTCATCTTCTCTGCACTTTGGATGCTATTCCTGACAAATAACAGTCTCCGTTTACACGAGGGGAGGGTCTGGTCCATCTGACATGCATTACTGCCTGCTGAGAGGGCTGACACGTGGCCCTCAAATCCAATAATAGCAGTGAAGGTCTAAAATACATTGATTTTAGTTAAAGAAACATGGACATGAATCAGCTGAGATGCATCAGGAATCAGGAGAAACACTGCAGTTACAATGTGAATCATGTATTAAAAAGCAGCAGCCTGCCAGCCTCATACTGCCATCCTGAAAGGTAATACAAATTGAGCAACAAGATGCAAATATTGCTGTCGAATGGAGTAGGATCAATAATAATGCAGAATGTGAACAAATTTAAGTCAAGCAGTATACTGAAGGTTAACAGCTCCCACTGCTGGCAAACATGCCGAAAGTATGTGCAGCACCAGAGATTTCAAGTCAGCCGCCTTTTATATGAAGCCTTGGTTCATATACAGTTATGTTCTCAATTCTGGTTTAGGCTGAAGAGGTTGTTTAATGTGGTTTGCAAGATATGTAATCTATAGACCTGTTTTTGTTTGTTTGTTTGTTTGTTTTTAAGTAAACAAATACATGTTTCTTATCTGTTCTCTTCTGTTCTGTAAAAATTGTGGGAGCTCTGCTCTTTCATCAATCACATAAGGTCCTGGTCAGAGCTTTTTACACATCCTTATTCTGTTCATATTATTAGATTAGAGCTAAGACAATTATTCACTTCATTTACAGGTTAATTGACAGAAAAATCGTCAACAACCATTTTGATAATTGCCTGTTTCAGTCACTTTTTTAAAGTAAAAATAGAGAAAAGGTACCAAGTATTCTCTGATTCTGTTCTCTTAGTGAGAGGAATATCTACTTTTATATCATTTCATATAATTCTGAACTATATATTTTTGGGTATTTGGATTTTTGGTCAAACAAAAGAAGACCACTGCTGACATTGACTCTGCAAAGCTGTGCTGTGTGTATGTATGTGTTTTTGACATTTCATAGACTAAATGGTTAAAAATAATTTGCACATTAATTGATCAATAAAATAATTGAAGCCCTACAGTTGACACAGGGAAACTATACTACACACACACACACACAAATACATATACATCTGCACTTGATAAATTTCATTATTTCACCTCAACACAACTTTCATGCATTTTTTAAAAATCATCATCCGTTTTGTACTATTCTAAATGTGAAAACTTAACAATTGATTAAATTTAAAAAAATCAACTGGTTAGATTTGCAAGTCAGTTATTTTCATTATCAATTCTTTTATAATTGTTTTCTTGATTAATTCAACTGTCATTTTGTCTGCAGAATATAATGAAAATGATCCATTACAGTTTCTCAACCTTGTTTTGATCAACTAATAGTCAAAGACCCAAAGATATTCGTTTTTATATCATGTATAATTAAGACAAACTTTGATTTACCACATGTGAGAAGCTGGAACATTTTTAGATGACTAAAATGATCATTTGATCATCTTTGCAACTCATTGAATTAATAATGAAAATTGAGTTGCAATTATTCATACATTTGTCAATCAACAGAAAAGTCGGCAATATTTTGATGATCAAAGAATAATTTTTGTCATGTTATTAAGCAGAAATGAAATGCCAAACATATATTGGTTCCAGCTTCTCAAACATGAAATGCAATGTCACACATCACAGTAAACTGAATATATTTGGGGCTCCGACTGTTGGTCAGACAAAACTACATCCGGAGATGTGAGACATTACAACAGGCATTTTTATTATTTTTTGGAAAATGACAGTAATGACAGTAAATTCTAATCTAAACCAAATAACGCTCTTTTAAACACAGTACGTGATAGAGTTTTTATTGTTGTTGACAGTAAAACTCAAAATGAATCTTGACATCCTCAGTATCAGCTGATGCTAATTTATGGACCTGATGATGGATAAGCCTCAATGTGAAATGTAAGTGGGAGCTGGTGGTGTGGAATGTGCCATGTCCTGGTCACAGTGTTCCCATCTCTGTACCGGTCACTCAGCAAGAGAGTTCCTGTGGGCAGAGTGAGAGAGCATCGCACTCTGCCCACTCATTTGTCCTCTAAAAACTGGAGTCATCTTCATATAAAAAAAGGAAAAAAGTCAATGAGGCTCTAGCTGGCTGAAGGTAGTTTTATTTGTAGATTATGTAATATAAAAAGTAGCAACCAAGTGAGCCAGATGTGAAGATGGAAACACTTCAGTGCTTGTTCTCCTGAGACGGAAGTTGCAGAACACCTAAATGTTGGAAAACAGCAAAGTGAAAATAGCAAATGTAACAGGAAAATTAAGTTTAGAATCCATGCAATAACTAGTCATTCGCTAAATAAAATCTAATGTCAGGATTATTATTATAAAATGTCAAATTTTGAGCAATGCTTCTAACAGGCAGTGTTTGCTTTCCACATTGGAAAATCTCAAGGAAGTAACAGTGCATCTTCTGTGCTTATAGTTGTTTCTCTTTGGAGAGAAAGTCTCGTAAGGATAAGGCTGAACCCTGGTGTATTATTCATTAGACAGGTCTGTCTGATGTGGCTGTCTATAAACTAAAGGTCCTGTTCAGGGTGTTTTCACACCTAACCTGTTTGGCTCGGTCAAGACAAATTCTGGTGTGGTTCTTGTGTGGTCTAAGAGCAAACAGATGAACCGCAATATATTGTTTATTATCTACAATTATCTTGTAGTGAATGTCACTAAATGCACCATAATGATATGCCTTGCATTTTCATTAGTACTGGATGTTAAACAGTGTTTTTTAATCTATCAATGCAGATACAGTAGTGGTAGAACTGGTGCTAAGGTAGAGTAGGCTACGTTAGCAGCATGGCTAACCAAAACACAACAGAAACTCACGGGCTGGAAATGTGAAGCTACTCCAACTCGTCACAGTGTGGGTGTATCGTACACACCTATAACACTCAACCTGCAACCTCTCACCCCCTGACCAACGCAGCCCTCTGCGTTCAAACACAGCAGGGAGTTGCATTTTTGCCAGACTATGTGAATGTACCGTCACTTTGCCATCACACTTTGTCATACTGACTGCTGCTCTGGTTCTGTTATGTACTGATATTGGGAGACAGCTTTTGCCTCACTGAAAAATATTGCCACATTTAATCTCGTGCCACAAGATCTTGTCATACCCCTATTTCCGAGCATTGTTCATTTCTTTCAAATAGAAGCAATGAAGCAACGTTCATTCATCTTAAAATTGGTGCCTGTTACAGTGAATAGAGTTTCTAAGGTCACCAAAGGGATTGTGGTTGGAAGCTCGGTCACAGTGTGAGAAAACAAATATGTTACTAATGAGGAATGTTGGGATTTCAGAGTGATCTTTAAAAACATGGTTAAAGAATATGTGTTAATGACCTCTTTGCTTTTTGACTGATTTTCTAGTAGCAGTGAACAGTGGTCCATGGTGTATAACTTTACTTATTTTGGCTTCCTGAGGAGGGCAACAAAAAACCTAGAACAACAAAGTAGAGAGACTTAGCAGCTCAGCAACAGGTCTGTGCTGATCCCCTAATGGATCTGTAAATCCTTTACAGCATGCGGATGGAAAACAGCTTGCAGACTGTAGCTATCAACACTATCCTACCGGCTTTAATCTGTCATGGCTTAACCATTTTTTTATTTTATTTTTACAGCTTATAAGATTTTTTCAAGTTCTACATTATGCCATAGTGAGGTACTTTAGGATAGCTACAGTATCTTTAGTATAAGCAGCAAATATTGACAGTTTCCATGATGACTTTTTTGTCACTCTCTCTGTAGAGGGGATACCAGTCATTCACTTATTACAGCCAAAACATATTTGAGGTAAATCATGAAAATCTTAGGTAATAATAAATTTGTCCCAGTTTTCATCAATTCTCATTTAAGACTATTGCTGTCAGAGATGTGAATGTCATCTGCATCTCCAAGTACAATTTTAAGCTATCCCTTTTTAATTTAATGACTTCATAACCATTATTTGATGGTTTCTACTGCTCCAGTGGCCACCCACGCCCTGCCACAAAGATGTTTCTTTTGTGAGCTTATTTCTAAACTGATGTCATTGCACTGACTGACCTTCTTAGACTTCAAAGTTCAAAATCACGCACTTTAAACTGACAGATATAACAATCAATTTTTTCTTTTGCTGTCTCTCACAGCAGCTGAAACGTATCTGTGATTTATTTAAAATCAATTTATGTAAATGATGGACATGATAGTATAACAATAAGATTTTACAACATGATCCTTGGTCTTCTGTTTCAGTAAATTGTTTGAATATTAGATACTCTGCCAATGTCATTTTCTCTCCACCAGAGAGCACACTTCACTCAGGAGGCAAACATTTCCTTTACTTTCCCTCAGCATTTGAAGTGACCACACCACCATTTTTCATCACAACAGTTCTTTAATGGTAATTATTTAATCAAAAAGTTTTGGTTTGGACTGTTGGTTGGACAATAAAAAACTAAGACAATTTTGCTTTGGTCTTTAGGAAACTATGATGGATATTTTGACCTTTTTTCATCAGCTAGTGGTTAAATGTCTCTGTCTGCTGTTAGAGCAGAGTTTCCTCCCGTGGTTGAAAATGGAACAATGAGAAACAGTGGGACAAAAACAACTCAAGCTTGTTACATAGTAAAACTCTGTAAAATCCAAGAGAACTGCAGATTAATCACTATGAGAGACACCTTTCACATTCTCATTTAATACATTGTTGTTTTAAAAATATGAATATAGCCATTTTAAGCCTACTTGTTAATGAACAATTGCTGACACCATAATAGGCTCTCAAAGAAACACATTCACTAACACACATGCTGTAATTAATTTAAGGTGTGTCCAAGTTTATACAGTTTCATTATTCAAACATACAACCAATTCATGTACAAATCTTAGATTATCCACATTATCTGAGGGCTGATGACTGAGTGAGAATGACCCTCTGTGACATTAAATCCATTACAGGTCTGTGAGAATTACACATCCAACTCTCTTTAATACAACACCTATTAGGAAAGTGCTGAGTTCTTCACAGCTAAGATGGTCGACCACTCAGCATCACCAGTGCCTCTGCTCTACTTTCACTGTACTGTAGCCCAGAGCACTGACCACTTAGCACACAATAATACTGTATAAGAAATTTTAAGAAATTTCAGGATGTTCTTGTACATATTGTACTAATACACCTAGAACAACTCAAAGCTAATAATAAAATTTACACTTCAAGTTGACATTCAATGTTAGATTAAAGGTTTGACATTAAAAGTCATAAAATGAATTTCCATTAATTCAGCCCCTTGCCTGCTTTGCTTTAGTCAGGACTGGGGGGTGTGCAGGGTATCCACACAGACACCTTGAACAGGTGACTAGTCCATTACACAGATTGACACAAAGAGAGCGGATTAGTGGTTAAAATCCTCTCAAATGTTTACATTTTTAAGAGGTTGGATGGAAGTACCTGGGGGAAATGTATATAGATATAAGGAGACATCTCAACTTGCACAAAACCTTGTATGCATCTGTATTCAGTCTGCACAAAAAGCAACTTGTTGTTATTTTGCTTTAAAATCAGGAGTTATAGAGGATTCCCATGATAGGACCGAGCAGGTGTAGCCTTAATATCTTGATGAGTGGTCATTTATGTTTGCAGTGGTGGTTGGATTAGATATTAACTGTGGCCTAAATCACTTTGTGCTGACGAATGTGGAAAGTGATAATCCAAGGTGTGGCTTTTAAAAGCCAGACTGTGGTCAATTGGATCCATCTGTAGCAAGGTCCCTCTCTATCAGTCTCCTGAACAGCTAGAAGAAACACCACCTAAGCAAGAGCTGATCGCAAGCTGCAACCATGAACGGTACCGAGGGACCATATTTTTATGTCCCTATGGTAAACACCACCGGCATTGTCCGGAGTCCTTATGAATACCCTCAGTACTACCTTGTCAGCCCAGCAGCTTATGCTGCTCTGGGTGCCTACATGTTCCTGCTCATTCTTCTTGGCTTCCCCATCAACTTTCTCACTCTCTTTGTCACCATTCAACACAAGAAGCTGCGAACCCCCCTAAACTATGTCCTGCTGATCCTTGCAGTGGCTAACCTCTTCATGGTGTTTGGAGGATTCACCACAACGATGTACACCTCTATGCATGGCTACTTCGTCCTAGGACGTCTTGGCTGCAATCTGGAAGGATTCTTTGCTACCCTTGGTGGTGAGATGGGCCTTTGGTCACTGGTTGTTCTGGCTGTTGAAAGATGGTTGGTTGTCTGCAAGCCCATCAGCAACTTTCGCTTCGGAGAGAATCACGCAATCATGGGTTTGGTCTTCACCTGGATAATGGCTTGCTCTTGTTGTGTACCCCCCCTTGTTGGCTGGTCTCGCTATATCCCTGAGGGCATGCAGTGCTCATGTGGAGTTGACTACTACACACGTGCAGAAGGTTTCAACAACGAATCCTTTGTTGTCTACATGTTCATCTGCCACTTCTTAATTCCAATGTTTATTGTATTCTTCTGCTACGGCCGCCTGCTCTGTGCTGTCAAGGAGGCTGCTGCTGCTCAGCAGGAGTCTGAGACCACCCAGAGGGCTGAGAGGGAAGTCACTCGCATGGTTGTAATCATGGTTATTTTCTTCCTGATATGTTGGGTGCCCTATGCTAGTGTGGCCTGGCATATCTTCACACATCAGGGCTCTGAGTTTGGACCACTCTTGATGACCCTCCCAGCCTTTTTTGCCAAGAGTTCTGCCATCTACAACCCTCTGATCTACATCTGCATGAACAAGCAGTTCCGCCACTGCATGATCACCACCTTGTGCTGCGGGAAGAATCCCTTTGAGGAGGAGGAGGGAGCATCCACTACCAAGACCGAGGCATCCTCTGTCTCCTCCAGCTCTGTGTCTCCTGCATAAAAGGGCTGTTAACAAAGGCTCCATGATCCACTCTCAAAGAAGAAGACTTCTGCTCCCCCAGGGAAATGACTGAAGGCTAATGTCTACCGAAATAACTTCCTTTTTGTATTTTTACAGATGAGTTGGTTCAACCTAAAGACGGTTAAGGGAAAGGTCAGACCATTAAAGAGGTGTTCATGTATGTACAGAATATCCAACTTAAAAACCTATAAGACTTTTTTTCCTGTGAAAAAAGGGGAAAAATGTTTATCTTTTACAGTTGGATCCTATATGATACTGGCTTATTTTTGATTGTAGATGCAGGTAATCAAGGCAATGTAAAATAAAATGCATTTCGCAAATGACTCAACTTGTTTGTTTTATTTGCAGTTTGGGTGGAAAAGTTCAGTAGTACAGTAGTACATTTAATCCAGTGAATAAATGTGAATGATCTATTCCCAGTGCATTTAAGTCTCGAGTCAGTTCCTGTTTTAGAGCTGTTATTGTATGAACGGTGCAATAACTTTAGTATAGTGTTTGGATTTCTTTTCATAGTAGTGTCTGCATTGCTTTTGTAATCTCTCTTCAATCACAGGTCACCTTGGATTTAGAACATGGCCATTAGGGATTGACATTATTAATCAGGGATGAATATATGCATGACACTACACTCAACTTTATCTGATGATGAATATTAATCTCATTAATTAAAGGTTAACAAAGACTTATTAGACAGCACAAATCGGTATTACCAAGAGGCACCTTGATGCAAAGGTTATGGAATGGAAACTAGAAACTGGAAATTAGGCCTAGTCCTCAGCTGTGTTCATTGCTTCTATCACAAACAAACCTTATACTGTAGGCCAGTGTCAAAGAAGGAATCAGTAAAACTTTACTTCATGTCCCCCTAGTTGGCATTTTTAAGCAGTATATAACATTTAATAAATGGTTTATAACACTATAATGTAGTTGTACACAGCTAGAAGTGTTGATTAAAATATTTGTTAACAGCTGTAACTCCTGATGTGGGCATCAATAGGTGGAGGTTGCTGTACAACCTAGCAATGAATGACAGTGTAGTAAAACAGTTCAGATAAAATACTTCTTCATAGAAAGGCTATAATAAAAGTGTGTGTGTGTGTGTGTGTGTGTGTATATATATACATACAGTATGTGTATATACACTCACACATAATATATAATGGTGGATTATTGAAATGTTTGGTTAGGACAGCATTCAAAGTGTTTGCTAGTTATTGTTTAACAGCCTGAATTATTAAGTGAGGAGATGTTAATGAAGGGTTGTGTTGGGTGTGTGGGTGCAGGCAAAGAGGGGGTGGTCCTGAGACACTGGAATGCACTATCGTGCCTTCTCGGTGTCATGGGCCCAATTCAACAAAACATCAGTTAGTGTGAGTGTGCCCACCTGATGACCCTGTAGACCTACCTTACACCCACACAGAATTTATATTGGCATTGCTTATAATATATTTTTTGATTCAGAGGGGTAGTTACTGGTTTCTGTAGATTGGCAGTTTTGGTAGAACAGTAACAGTAGTTGGACAATTGAGCAGAGCTGGCTCTCAGATGTGATTGCCCTCCAAGCCAGTTGCTCCAGCCACCGTATAAACTGAGCAAATACAGTGCAGATATTATGTCTGCTCTTTGCTTTGTCAGAGTGAGGCACTTTCTGATATGTACACGGTATGATAGGTCAAGATTAGACAATAGTGTACAAAATCAAAATACAGTATGTGCATTTTAGGTTAGATAAAAATTGTGTTGCTCATTGCGGAATCCTGAGGATTGATGACAGCATGGCCTGGTATCCTCTCTTTGGGGCCAAATATTGTGTAAATATTGTTTAAGATGATTACTGAGCTTCCATGGCAATGCTTATCCAGTCTTTGGTACATTTAATTGTGTATTATCAGCAAATAGTGTTATCAGTTGATTTATACATTTTAAAATGCTAAATATGGGGACATAACTGTTACTGAAAAACCAGTTACTGGAAGAATCATGGGAAGATTATATAATTGCACAACATTTTCAGATGAATTTCAATAACTTTTTTCTCTTCTTAGCTGTCAGAATATAGGCACAAGCTTTAGATTGTTTTCTTCTACAGTGCACTAACTTAATATGACTCCATAGTAACTGCTGCAGTACTAAGAGAAGAAATATATGATGATGATGATGATGATGCAGCTTTTAATGCTTATTGACCAACTTAAGCTCTATTCCATTTTATATCACTGTTTAGTTAGAAAGCTAAGTTCTTGAAGGCTGATGTTTTTGTTTTTTAATCTGGGAAAAAACAGCAGAAATTCAAGTGAGGATGTGATTCTTCCTCCTCAGTTCTTGGTTGCATAGTATATCTGACTGAAGAAAAACAAACACTTTAAGATCTCTCCAATAATGACCTTTATGTGTAGCTATAGCAACCATCATATTCATGGATCCTTTGTACACTACAGATATGCTAACAGAGCAATCTGACCTCAAGCTCCAGCTGAGAGCTTAAAGGAAAAACAATCAATCACTCCCTAAAAGAAAAGCTTCTTTTGCTGTGGTTGCACAGTCATACACTGAACTTCCTAATGTAGCTATATGAAGAATAAATGATAGATGGCATTTTTGGAGACAAGATATCATTTAGATATTAATAAATGAATTCCAGTGAAAAGAAGTACTTGTACTACAGTACCTCATTATGTCAGGTACTGTAGTAGGTAATAGGATGAAATGCCCTTATAAGCTGACAAGGAAAGAAGTACAGGTGACAGTCCAGACTGCTCTTTCTTAACAGCTACATTTCCATGTTACTTTGGTGGATTTTGTAAGCGTGCGAAACAGTGTACAGACACTGTTAAATGTAGTAAGTGTCTAAATCTACATATTAAAATGCAGAGTGACCAGAGTGATTTGATCAAAAAGTGAACAAACTCAAAAGTCTCTCCTGAGACACTACTGAGGAACAGCTTTGTAGAAATATGAAATCGTTTTGAATTTGTATGGAAAACTTTATTCGATCATAAAAATAGCATTCACAGACTTCTTTTGATAGCTACATATACATTGTAATCCATCTCAAGGAAAGAAGCTGGATAATTTCACATCTACTTGTACTTAGACCGTGTAATGTATAGCTTCATGGGTCAAATAAAGCTATGAACAATGTAATATTTATATATGCATAGTTTTATAAAAAAGATTGGCCCATATACATGTACTGCTTTTATCAACACAGAGACAGCATTATGTCCAGAGCACGTTGCAAGAAATAATGCTTGAAGAACACAGACTGCATACAAGTGCTTTATAATACAAAGGCAGGCTAACCATCGAGAGAGATTCAAACCATCAAACAGTTTCTGATTGACCAAATACAGTCTTTCACTGTAAAGCGTCTTTACATACCTGATCCGGAGTGAATCAACACATTTCCCATAAATCATCAGGTCCATTTCAGAGAAATAAACACAATATCACATTCCTCACTGCTGAGTTTTTCATATATTTCTCTTTTGTACAAGAAAAAGGCAACATTTTATTCCTTTATGGGTTCCTAATAGTTACATTGGAAAAATTCTTTACAGGTGATGGCCAACAGGTTCACTTCTTAATTTTTTTTTAGTCTTTTTTGTTTAATACAGTACCATGGTGACAACAGTGATCAAACAATTCATTTGTTGTGATTTATCCAGATATATTTTTAGTTCTTTAATGAAACATAAAACAGAGAATACACACAAAACACATTATAAAGCAGCCGTTAGACTCCAGTGGCACGACAGTGTGGCTCAGCATGGCAGATTGGTTGTCTCCTGTATTTTACCAACACAACAAACCTCATCAGATCTTTGTGTGGTCATCGACATGAGGACAGGGCTAACAATTACTGTGGGATTATAGTGTGTGTTT
Source organism: Monopterus albus (assembly GCF_001952655.1). Taxonomy (NCBI): domain Eukaryota; kingdom Metazoa; phylum Chordata; class Actinopteri; order Synbranchiformes; family Synbranchidae; genus Monopterus; species Monopterus albus. Next base: position 162,462 of record NW_018128245.1, on the reverse strand, counting down.
TAATCCATTATTCTCACTCAGACCTATTAGATAAAGTGGTTACCTACACTTTAATTTACACATGCATCTATTACAGGGTTTGTTTATAATTTTTCTTTATCTTTTTTTAGCATATTTGTTAAAAAGCATTTTTATGCTAGCTTCAGGCTGATTCTGGCATAGACTCATAATCCAAATTTAGCTGAGTAATAAATTTAAATAACTCTCATTTTCCTGCAACAGAGAATCTACCAGAACAGTTTTGCTGTAGTTGAAAGTGAGTCACGTTCCTTTGTAGTTACATCAGTACTTAGTGAGGGACCAGAGTGTGGGCCAGAGCATTCAAGGTATTTTTATAATCCTACTCCAAGGGATAAACTAATAACACTATTGCCAATTTTCACATCAGTAATTTTGAAAGTGTGTCAAACGAGGGGGAGCTGCCACACATTTCAAGGATGCAATTCAAGTACAGGTACAACATGCTTTCCCAGGTACAGTGTGCACTTCTATCTTGGTCCATAAAGGATTAATGAAGCTTGCTCAAGATATGTGCCAAATTAAAAATAAATAGCGAGCAAACGCAATAAACTCATATATTATTTATATCATTATCACTCAGGTTTTACCATCAGAGATTAAATTTAGATTTTTGTTTTACAGTAACTCCAATGTGATTCTTACAGTTCTTGTGAACTGTCTGTGTCTTGTGCTATAGTTTATTCAGTAAAGCGATTGAGAATGGAAAAGACATCTAAAAACAAGTTGAAAACAAGCTTAGTAGTTAGAAGGTACCACAACTGGAAGCATGTTTTCATACCTCTGAAGGAACAAATATTTAGATTCAGCAATGCCTACAAAAAGCAATATCACTGATTTCATATGCAGGCACATACAATAACTTTACTATAGTACAACAACCTCTGTTAGGTTCAAAATAACTATAACAATGACAAAACAACCAGTATGATCTGAGAGAAGGATTGTACTCCTGATGTTTTATGAATCTCTGGATGGGATCACAAGTAGTTTAGTCAATCAAATTATCAATAACCAGTCAACCAAACAAAGTACAAGAGTTAGTATCCTCAGAAGACCAATTCCAGTGTATGGTACATAGTCTGCACAGATAGAGGAAAGAGTAGTGAGGGGGATCTCTGCTCTGTTCTAGATGCTGAGGTCTTTGGGGCTTTCTTTGTACAGCCTTCTCTTGGGTTCAGGGAGCTGGTTTGGACTGCGGCCTGCTGCGTTGTTGTTATGGCCGGTGTTGTTGTAGGCAGCATTGTTCTTCATCATGCTGTAGTAGTCCTTCAGTCTGGGTACTGCTGCATAGTTCAACTCATCCCGGCTGTAGTTGCTGTCAGGAGAAGAGTCCCGCTCGACTTGAAATCGTCTCTCGGGTGTACCGTTCATCCGATATCGCTCCTCCCTCCTCTCTGAGGAAGAGTCTCTCAGGAGGTTGCCGTTCTTCATGGCTCTATCATAAGTACGGCCCCTGGAAAGAGATGAGGAATTCCCGTTGTTGTTGTTAATGCGCTCGGAGGTTGTGGTCTCTCTGACTCGCCCAGTCATCTGTGAGTCCTTGAGAAGCTTTCGCTCATAGAACTTTCCTTCAGGACTGACTACAAGGAACCCTCCATCGTCATACTCCCTCTCAGGTGTACAATCCTGATGTGCTCGCTCTGCCCTGCGATCCATCGATTTGGCTCGCCGACGATCAGGAGATGAGGCACACTTTCTGGTTGGTGAACTGTCAAGGGACCCACGACGCTGCAGACGAAACCTCCCATCCAAGGTAGAATTACTGTTTGAGAGCTCTCGACCCCTCAGTTTCTCAACAGCTGCAGCCTTTTTCCCCGAGCTCTCTTTCCTCAGAGTCTTTAGGAGTTTAGAGATGCCGCTCTCTGACTCAGACTTCTTGAATTTGCGGCCTCTGCTCTTCTTGTTGCCACTGCTACTGCTGTTACTATTGTCTGGAGACTGCTGTCTCGGAGTCCTTTGACTGTGATTGTTATTCCAGGTGTGATGATGGTGGGGGTTAAATTGCCAGCCTTGGCAGTCCATCTGATCTGACCCAGCCCTGTCCCTGGTTCTGTCCTTGTCTCGGCTATGCACAGCCTCCTCCTGGCATGATGGTTTGTGAAGGTCTGGTGGATAACTGGACTCCAATGAGGTGTGATATCGGCTGTTGGGTGGCAGCATTCTCACTTCCGGAGTGTTTTGTGCCCTGGGTGTGGGAGGGTGCCCGTCACTGCTGCCGCCTGCAGGAGAGGAGAAAGAAGGAAAAGTTTGTTGACTAGAAATACCTAATAGAAGGAATGGGGTTGAGGGATATTTCAACATTAGCAATGTGACATCTATTGTGTTCAGCAGACATGACTTTTCCTTTTGGTTCTTTTGAGCTCTTGCATTGACAGAAGGTCTATGCAGAGATTTATGGAACCCATGCATACATGTGCTCTTACATTTGCTATATACTGTATACAGTATCCACAGAAACAGTAAGGCTAATCTAAATTGACATATAACATTCTGATTTGCATCTGTATACACAAACTGCATTGAAGTGACTAGACACTTCAACAGGCTTTTTTTATAGGACTGTGGGTGGAAACACAAGGTGATGTCAGCAACAACAGCAGGTGCCACACATCGGCAAGTGTAGGGGTTATCAATGACACAGCAGGCACCTAGGAAATCATTCAAAGCAAAATGGTGAACAACTCAATGTGCATCATTGGAAAGAACAAACCAAAGGCAAACAACAAAAATAAAAAAAAAAGAGTATGTTTGGCTGCAGGTCTGCCAAATCAGAGACGGGTTGCTATAGCAGCAGTATGTGATGAGCAGTGGCATTAAATTAGTTGCAGTATAAATATCTGGTCTGATGCTGGTGGATGTACATGTACAGTTTTAGTCATAGAAGTTAATTTAAAAAGTTTAAGTTTAATTGAGGCATGGCAACACGTAAAGCATGTACATAACCACATACACGCAAACACAAACAGTGAAATGTGAGATGCAGGTAGGGATAAGCTGGAAGGAAGGGTGGGTAAAACTGGAAGGGAAAAGATGACTGGGAGAGTGGACTGGGACAGACTTTTGGCTACAAACCGTGGTCTGATTTTGGCCCATTAGGTAGAAACAGGGCTCTTCCATCTTGTCATTCCTCATTGTACCAACAGCGAGATGAGGAGCCATCATCGCTGGAGAGAGGAGGGAAGAGCCCAGCAACAAGAGATAATCAGAGAGAAAGAAGAAGGGATAGAGAGGAGAAGACAAATAAAACAGACGAGAGGCTGTTTTACAGTGTGTCTTAATAGAGAAAAGAAGGGGATTGTTGTGAATGGCAAGAAAATATTACACTTTACACAGTTCCAAAAGAATCACCTGAGAGATGAAGAAGTGTCAGAAAATTAAACCCCACATAGGCTATGCATATTGGATGGTAAGGATATTTATAATAATTGTGAAAAGTACAGATTCTTTGGCATTATGTTGTATAACAGAGGTGATGCCACCAAATCTGGCACTGGTGCCACCATCTGTGAGACTTGATGGCACCAGTGCCACCATTTTGAAATGTTAGTCTGGAGCCCTGCCATTAGCAAAACATACAGCTCCAGGGAGGGAACTTTATTTCAGCTGTACAACATACTGTACTGTGCTGTCACTCAACAAACTTTTGTAGCAACCATTCCTTCACAGATTAGTAATATCTAGTAGCTCAATCTTCTCCTCAAACTATGACAGGCCACTTTAAAGTAATAGATCTTCCAGTTAAAAATTTAGCATTTACAGTAGTAACATTTATGAAAATCAATTTTTATTTAAAAAAGCTTGTGGCATGCTAAGCAGATAAGAAGCATTATTCTAGTCTGCAGTGTGTACAGCTGGAAAAAAGAATAATAAGATTTGCTAGCATTTGCAGTGTTATTTACAGGAAGTGGAGAAACACATTACATTATGTTTACCTACCATATTCAGGTACAGATCCATCTCCCCTTTTGAGGACCAGCCGTGCCCTCCGACCACCATTCTTAATCAGTTCAATGGCACGTGAATGCTTCATGTTCTTTGTGCTCTCACCATTAATCTCTAGAATCTCATCTCCCACCTAAAACAGAGAGAGACCCTGCTATTGTCAGAGTTAGGTGATAATAATTTTTCATCAGGCGTTTAACGAGGATGCATATACACCTTCAGTCAGCCAAGATCCACAGCTAAAAGAAAAAGAGGCTTCCTGTAGTCACAAATTCAGCTTCTAATAGTTTCATACCCTCATTTTGCCATTTCTGACAGCAGCCCCATCCTCCGCTAGTCTCAGTACATACAGGTCCATGTTGTACTCCCGTCCTCCTCTCAGGCTGAAGCCAAAACCTTTACTGTCCCGCTCCAGGTCAACAGAGTAGAACTCAGCATCCTGAGATAAAAAGGAGAGATAAAGAGAGGAGGGGTGACTAATCCATGGTGCACAAGGGAGCCAAAAGGTGAATCCAAACTTCAGGACTAATCAAGCCATGTCCCACAAAAACTCACAAAATGTCAACTGCAGTACAGTACCCTGGAATGCATGAATAATTAATGTCGCCTGACGCTGTGAGCAGGGTGCAGATCACTAAGCAAGGGCAGCACAAGGGCTGGACCCAAAACTTACCGTAGTAATCAAAAGTACTGGTACTTACAGGTCCACAGATACATTCATTCAATTAACGTACTTACTCATTTGAATGTCAGATTTTATAGATACAGCAGAACTTTTACTTCAAGATAACAAGGGTCAGTTCAAAAGAGGAGTATGGAAAACCTTCCTAATACTATGCACTTAAAGCAGTTGTGAAAGGAACAATGATTTTTTTTTTTAAGATTCGGTAAAATAGGTGTGCAGAGTTTTCCCTAAGTTTTCAGAGGGCTTATTGTGTGGTCTGTTGAGGGAGTTGTAGCGTCTGCGGAGTCCAATTAATTTAAGGAAAATGTAGGTTATTTTAGTTTCTTCTCTCTCGCTCTTTAACCATTACCCAATATTTGTGGACAAAATCTGGCAACACTTACTGTACATAGAGTCAAAAATGTACTCTTCTTTTTTTGTGCATAGAATTCTTCGTTGTTTTTAGTATACATTCATTCTGATATGTTGCCTAAAGGCCTTTTTATGTTTTTGTGTAGGTGCTGTGCCTAAGCATTTCTATGGCAGGGAAACCCTGATATGGTAAATTGAGCGTGAGACCTCTGTAACTTAATCCAACAATCTGACATTAACACAGTTCTTATGCTGTGATCACTGGCCATAATTGAACTTCTCTCTCTAGCTCACTTTTTGCATTCTTAAATAATTTCTGTCACTATTCACGTGAACAGTTGAGTGCAACACAATAATGAATGCCTCTTAGTAGAATGTGTACAAAATGTGTGCAATTATTTGGTAACTCATAGCTTTTATATAGACTTATGTAGAGACTGACAGATCAGAGGCTTTCCTCCCTTTATTGCTATTATCTGTGGTACATGCCTGATAGTTGGTAACTGCTGTAGTAAAGGAAACCCCAGACAGCCATTAACTGTGGGGTAACAGTATCTATGCTTACCTGGGTTGTTTGTGTGGGTGGGGGAGGAGGAGCTCCTTTTAACTTCGAGTTATTCCTTTTAAAAAAGAGACACTCGTATAAATACACATAGTGCTGCATTAAAGAATACATTTTAGAAAGAGGCTGATTTATTCATATTTTAAAAAAAGGATGCATTACCACCTACCGCAACTCTGTGGACTGAGGTGTGTGTGTGGTGGTGATGGTAGCTATCTTCTCAGCATTGGTCAGTAGAGAAGCGTTGGAAGATTCTGGAAAGAAACAATAAAATAAAATAAAAGAAACTAACAAAGCAACTAAACTAAAACAAAGTGACTGCTTTTGTTAAATGCATCTGCCTGTAACCATGTTTTTAACAGACAATCTGCAGAACAAAATGTTACTGTCCAGAAAAATCCCCTGAACCACCCATAGGCTGCTCAACCTGATGCTAACTGCCTGTGATGTTGTCATTTGCCATTTGCTCATGTACCACACTGCCCCCCTACACTACATTGAAAGAAAACTAGCAGTAAAAAGAACAGTAAAACTCATGACTTACATCGTTTCAGGGTAAAAAAAAAAAACAAGGTCATCTGTATTTTCTTGCCTTCGTCTTAATTCCATCTCATCACCAGCAAGAACAGGGCAACATTAGTTTCCAGTGGCACAGAGCTGGATATGTTTAGCAAGAAGATCAGCTTGACTCAGGCTCATTTACTCACTCTCCTTTCATTACTTAAAGAAATATGACTTTCTGAGGTGAACGGTTTGCTGTAGCCACACATATGTCATGGTATTTGAAATGAGAATATGGTGGACCAATAAATGCCATCATTCATTTATTACAAGGCCATACCAGGTTTTCTACTAGGATGCCTTGCATCGTACTTACACACACGCACGCCTGTGACTTGTGAACATGTGTATGTGGGAGTTTGTTCCCACCTCTTTCACCTCTAGTCTTAATTAAACTCCATTTTCTGTCTCTATGGAGGGTAATGCAGCATAGCTCTGCTCGATGTTCTCATTGGATGACAAGTGGCTCAGCCAGTAAAAGGTACCCGTTACCGCATTTGACATGCCAGATACTATGGAAGATTTAAAGGTGACAAATTATACTCACTTTCAGGTTAATAATACTATGTAACATTTCTGCTATAAAGTGTTTAAATGCTTGTTTACACATGTTCATAAAGCTCATTTGAAAACCTGGATTTCTGCTGGTGTAGGCTAGTGAGGAAATCACAATGGTGAACCGGTAGCACCAAAATGGATCTGAGTGAGAGGAGAATCTATAAAACGAGCTGCTGCATCATTTTGTATGACATCATAAACAAATCAGAACAATGTGTTAGAGCAGGGATTTTTACAAATGCGTAAAAAAGCAAAACTTTTCTCATGTTTTGTGTATCTCTACATACACCAGAGGCCCATGTGAATGTCAGAAAATGCTCTAAAAGTGAATTTTGCATAATATGTGACAGTAAATTGTAATGCACATTGTAATATGCATTTTCTTTTTGTGTATGCTGCCATCAGCTCCACTCTGCCTCTGAGAAGTCCTGTGGATCGTCGACTATATTTCATTTTGTCATGGACAATGTGTGTCCTTTTCAAAAACGACCTCCTCGTGAAAACTAATGACTGTCACTTTGTTTTCCGTGCTGTGATTCGATTTAAATGTTGCATGCAAAAGTAATTTCCCAATGAAAAACATTTAATTCAGGTACTGAAGACAAATGGCTAAATAAGGCACCAATACTGTATGTGTTTTTCATTTAATTATAACACAGTAAATGCATACATTAAAAGGAAATATGTGTAACAATGTGTGGAGTATTATACTTTATCACTTGATTTATTTTAAGGAATTTAGCAAAGATCTGCAGATTTGCAGTTCTACGTCTCTTCCTAAGCTAAGTAAAAACATTAAATGTGAGCAGTGATTTTAATCCCTTAATACTGACAAAATGTTGCAAATGGTAAGAGAACATAAAGAAAAACCAGAGACAGAGAGAGAGAGAAATTGTGGAAGTGCAGTAGTTTCTGGGGGCAACTTCACCTCATTCCTAGTCACTGACTCGCTCTGAGATACCAGGGTTCATACCCTGAAAAAGTGCACTTGCCTATAAAGAGCACTGGTGCCCTTTCTCTCCCACCACATCCATGAATAAATCACATCATGCTGTATTATGAAACACATGTGAGGCTGAAAGCCACTGAGCCTTACCATCACCCGGGATGATCCTGAGTGAGACGGTGTTCCCAGCCTCCTTGATCAGGTTGACTATGTCTGAGTGCGACTTGTTCGTGATGGAGCAGCCGTTGACAGCCAGTATTCGGTCCCCTACTTTCAGCTTCCCGCAGCGGTCCGCTGGGCTGCCCTCGATGATGCGCCCTATTTTGTGGGGCATGGCCACACAAGCATTTCCAGCTTTTGTGTTAACATACATGTTTGTTTGTGTGTACATGTGTTAGAAATAATGTGGTGATTAATTAAAAAGATCATTTGTTTGATTGTGATGTTGATTTATAATTTAGAAAAAAAGGAAAAGACAAAGAAAGAAAGGAGAAGGATGGTTAATTATTGAAATCATCACACCCCAGTTCACCCATAGAAAGCCAAGACATTTTGTGCATATCATAGTTCAACGTGTTGCACTGAGTAAATATACAAAATACTACATGCCCTGGAAAGGAGAGAGGCACAGTATAATGCCAAAAAACAAGATTCATGGGCTCTCTGGGAAAATACAGATGCTGCCCCCCTCCCTACAGGGATCACTGAACACTCAGTTGTTTCTGCAGTGTAAGATGTTCAGTAATTGAGCTGTGGGGTCTTGGCCAGTTGAGAAAATGACCAGAATTTATAAAGAGGAGCTTTCTGAGGAGGGACGTGCAGCCTATGACCAATATATGCAGATGTGTGGTCAATGCACCACTAGAAATATAGTCTGCAGTTGACAGTGTTCACTACCGAACATCTTGTCTACACAGAAGCTCTGAACAGACCCTGGAGATCTCCTCACCCTCCCTCCATCTCACTTTTCTCACTGCTCCTCCCTACACTTCCCCTTCCATCTGCAGCATCCATATTTATTACATCGCCTTACTTTGCAGTTACCCTTCCTTGGTCTTGATTGAAAAATGCACCTGCTAAGCACAACACCAACCTCAGGTCACAGTAGGAGGGGATGAGAGGGGGTTGGGCCCTGGAGCAAAATGGTTTATATCTTCAAGGTGTGTAGGAGGTTGACTCAGCTGAAAACATTTTTTTAACCCAGGACTAAAAACCATCTAACACTCCTCGAGCCATGCATTCCTTTTTTAGTAAACACTGTGCTCTGTCAGATTTCAGCTCATGTCCCACATGGTTGGAATCCATTAGAGTGAGGGATGCTGCAGCACAATCCTAGATCAGCACATGAAAGCACAAAGCCCATTCATCTCATTCTCCCAAGAGGAACAGTGATGGAGCAGAGCAAGGGAGCACAGTGAGGCACCAGCAAAAACGGGAACCTCAAAAGACTAGGAGACATTTACACAAGGTTGTTGACTAGCACCGTCATTGGTGTCATTATAAATAATACATAATTATTGCAATGAATTTTGTAGAGCAACACCATTAACCCATGGGGTCAATGAAACTTTCCCTGGGTGGTCAGTGTTGGTCATGGCTCATCCATTTTTGTCTTTTGCCTGTGACACAAAACAGTACATCATCATAATGGCTAACTACACAAGGAGCCTTGGCATGACATTGGTGATGGAAACTCATCACTTGGAGGCCAGTACCAAATGTGCTTGAGGAGGACATCTACAATTCCTGATCAGTGCCTGCACAACTTTAATGCAATTGTACTGTTCTGCCAAAATGTGTTAATGGTACAGACAGCTATGGACAGTGCTGAATAAGCTTCACTTATATGCTGAATGAATTGGCGAGGGTGGCTGTGAGGCATGCATCTGTAATGATGTTGGTTTTGATAAAGCTGTGTATCTGCAGGCATTGAAAAGGCTTAGAGAGTACTGAATTTAGGCATTATAAGATATTAAAAGGAATTTAATTTACAAATATCTTAAATACTTTCTTTTGCCTGCCATAGGCAGCTGCCATAGGCAGTAATTGGGGGTTATAAAATGTTTCTGAATCTGCCATAGGCAGTAATGGGGGTTATAAAATGTTTCTGAATCTGTCATATACCTATAGAATGCAATTGTTTCAACAGCCTATTCTTAATAAAATGCATGATTAGAACTTTTTTGTTTTACTATGTTTACTGCTGGGAAGTGCTAAAATAGTGAAATAATGATAAATTCATGGCTGTCAGTATGGGTTTTCCATATTTTCATATACTGGACAGTGAAACAGATTAAAATGCATTCCCTGTGGTATTAAAAAGGTCTTAAAATGTCTTAACTTTTGTTCCTGCTGCTCACAGTCAAAGAACAAATTAATCACAGCAAAATAATGATCATGAGAAAAAGCCTTACCACGAAAATGGATGAGTATATATTGCAAATGCAAAGAGTTGAGTCAGAATAAATTGAACCATATTAATCCTGTTAAGTCAAACAGACTCAGACCATAGAAAACAAAATCAATTCTCATGCCACGCCATCAATCTCATGCCATTCCAGCTCAGTCTGCCTCACTTACCAAAGGTGGTGCCAGCATCAGGCCTGGAAACAGACGACACGATGACAAAACCAAAGCCCTCATTCTCGCCACGCTGGATTTCCACATCATATGGCTGCAGAGAGGCAGGCATCTCCGCACTCCCACTGCCCCCTCCACCACCACTGCCTATGCCACTGGTAGATCCGCTGCCAGAGCTGACAGTGTTGAGTGAGTTCTGGCTCCCCTGGGGCGTCCGCTTCCCCTCCGTCAGGCTGGGTGCCTGGGTGCTGCTGTGGTGGGACGAGGCCGGTGACGGAGGAACATCACCTTCTCCTTTCGACACTGGGGATGACGAGGAAGAGAACAGTTTGCTTAGTTTACTTTTTCCTTCAGTGAGGTGGAAGATAGCCCGCCTAAGTGCACAGAAGAGCATAATGTTTATATAACATGCATGCAACCTTGAATGACACATATACGAGCACACATGCAGGAGATTTATACAAAACTCTCATCACCTCCATATCCAGGGGTTTTGCGTCTAACAGTGAGGTTGACGTGGCCCTGTTTGGCGGCCTGCTGCATCAACTGCACCACCAGTTGATGAGACTTGCCCACCACTGCTGTGCCATCTACACAGATGAGCTCATCGCCGGATCGCAGGCGCCCATCCTCATCTGCAGCCCCGTACTTCACTATGTGCCCTATGTAGATCTGGAAAAGGCGAGCACATGCAATGCTGTTACGTTTTTGTGTCATTTACATCAGTGATGTGAATAAAGGAGCTTTATAATTATGGCACTATGACTAATTAGGAGTCAACAAACCGCAGTAAATTTAGTCACTAGCTAAGAGAGAGTGCAGTGACTACTTCTGGTTTTAAAATTGTCTGTTAAGCACAGCAGTGTTTCATAGTTTGCTGTTGCATTACTTCATGGTGTATGTGCGGCTGACGTTTGAAGAAACCAACAAGGCCAGTGCAGCCTACTGGGCCCCTGGAGAAGCTTGTATGCTTTAGGCATTGTGTGGGAGCACACATACAGCTCTAAGAGAAACACGCACACAGATACTGTGCCATATTTGGCACAGACAACAAGTAGTAACTCCTGTGGTGTAGACCTGAAGCCTGCTGCCATTTTATTTCCCTCTATCCCTCAATATCTTCCTTCCACTTTCCCTCTTGCTTGCTTCTTTCAAGACAAATATATGGCACACAACCAGAAGGATTGGTGTGTAAGGCCTTTGCTTCTCTTAACAAGCTGTCTATACGACCCTCCAGGGTGTAACAGCTCCAGTTAGAGAGAGAGTGATGTTTTAAGACCTTCTGCTACTCCAGTTTAAAGACAAAATAAACAGAAAGCAGGAGGTAAGGAGAAGACAGAAGAAACATAAAAATGAGGCAGACTAAGAAAAGAACAGAGAATTCAGGGATACAGTCACTAGTATGGATGGTGTATATGTGCATTTGTATCTTTTAATTTACCAGTTACTGCAATAATCAACTGATGGGATTCAACGGTGGAGGAATACTTACAGGCTCCCCGGGTTCATTTCCACCTAGAATACGAAAGCCAAAGCCTGTATCCTTCCGCCAAAGGAAAATGTCCTGCTCCTGACAATCTGGCACTGAAATACACAAGAAAAACAGTATGGCGATCAGCCACCAAACATGCCAGACTGATTAGCATCTGTGTAGGATAATCTCTGAATGCCTGATAATCAACAAGTTATGTCTCCTGTTTTGTCCAGTTATCACTTATCCATGTCCAGTTATCTAATTGCTAATCAATAAGGTGTTTATTTTTTGGTTAAATCCGAGTGAGAGCAGGCAGGATAAACAGCTGCTTCCCACGCCTCAGCCCTGCCTCACTGAGCAGACTAGTTGATTGTTCTCACGTGCAGACCACAAACTAGGCTCCAAAGTCTTATGCTGTGAGATCATCACACTGGCAGACCTGCAATCTCACAGTTACACACTGCTGATCCCTATTATTATCCCTCATTTCTAACTAGACCTTTCTTGCACATATTCATTTGTAGCATCTTTCTCCTGTATAGCTCTCCTGCTTGTCTTCAAGCACACAGCTCCCCACACATTTGCATCTCACCATGGAGAGAGCAGACTGTTCAACCCACAGGGCCAGTCCGCACAGGAGGCACAGGCCGTTTCTTTCTGCACTGCCTGCTGTCTACACGGCTGCCATGCAAGGCTAGTAGTGAACCCATTAGCTTCAACTCAGTTTGAATTAAACTGGTGCAGCAGACTTGCAATTAACCCTTCCTTGACCCATGCCTGGAAAGGAGTGATCAAAGTAAACTAACAGTAAGAAGAACAGCTGTGTGCCACTTCAAGCACCAGGTGACATGAGGCACGGAGAGAAGCTAAATTCCCAAAAGTTCATGGTTCTGCCACTCAAATAATGCTGTTCCCCAGGTGGATGCACCTCTTCACAGCTTGTATGTTTGAATATTTGTGAAAATACAGACAGAATGTGGGCCTCGCTGTCATTCTTTGTCTCCTCTCTTTCTTGTATCATTGTGTCTCCCTTGACGACTGAAAAAGGGGCTCCAGCTCCTTTAGGGGTTATCAAACAGATATACCAATCAGCCGAAGCTTAAAGCAGCCCTCTCCAGGCCCAGTTAATATTTAATCAGCAGCAGTCCTAGATTCTACAGGCAGCCATGATTATTAACCAACACTGCAAGACGCAGCATGTGCACAACCCTCGTGTCTGGCTGGCGACAATCACAACTGTGTGACAAAGGAACACAGCAGACCTGCCATAGACATCACCCCGCTACAGTCACAATGCACAATGCAGTTCACAGATGTGTATTTCACAGCATGTACAGACTTATTCTCTTAAATATATATCATCACCAGTATGAGTGCTGCAGGTTTGAAAGAAGGACAGGTGAGTGAAGGTGATATTTTAGATGATCCTTCCTCATCACAGTCTTCAATTGGGAACAGAAAATAAGTGGTTTGACACTACAGTGGCCCCCTGTGAATAATGCAAGAATAGGCCATGACTGTAAATCACTTTATGGAGTCTTACAGAGAGGCTGCCTACTTTCTGGTGTTTTTCCAGTGACTGTACAGGGCAGCAAGCTGTTTGGCTGCTGATAATGTAAATGTGGTCAGTTTTAAACTTCAAGCAGAGTGGTCAAAAGGTGCCATGCGCCTTGTTCTTCCACTGGATAATGTACAGTAAATTTATGTACTTCCAGTTTTTTTTCAGTTCTTTTCAAGAACAGTTTTATGTACAACTGACAAGTGCACACACACATACCACTACACCACTCACACTGTTTTCAGGTATTCACACTTACAAAAGGCTAAAGGGTTTAAAATATCCCAGGAGGACTAGCTTTAAAGTCACCAAAACTTTCAAATCCCTAAAATTAAAAACTGGACTCTACTCACATCGGCTCTCGTACATGCTCCTGGACTGTGCCCAGATCTTAAAGGGGTCTGGCTTCTTCTGGAGGGTGAAGGTGCCATCTGCAGGGTCTTGAGGCGGCAGGACTGGTAGAGGCTGAGTGGGGGCAGCAGGAGTGGGAGCCACAGCCTCACTGGGCATGGCAGAGGATGGGTGGCTGGGAGAATCTGTGTGGGTGCTGCGATGGCTGCACACGCTGTGCTGGGAGCTGCTCTGGCTGTCTTTCCTCTCTAACTGGTGCTGGGTGGACAGAAAACAGAGAGAGATGTATGCGTGAATGGGGGTGGATATAAGCAGAAGATGGAGGTAGAGGGCACAGAGAGGAAAAAAGTGAGAATGATAAGTGAGTCAGTCATAAGGGCATGATGGAGGGAAAAGAGATGAGTGAGAAGAGTGTCGATGGAGGACACAGAAAGAAAAAGCGTCCAAGGTTATCTCTTTTAGACATTGCAGCAGAACATCTCTCACTGAAAACATCTGCTGGAGTGTGAGGAGAAATGACTTGGTTTCCATGGCTGCCGGACAAAGACGCTGTGAAATAGGAGGGAATTTTAATGAACAAAGATATTACCTTTATGAATCTCATGATTCTGTTTGTGGCAGAAGGTCGTACAGTATGCATGGAAACAGAATCCAGATTGGTCTCAACAGAAAAGGGTTGTGTGAAATGAGGTTTGAAAGTGGATTGTGAAATCTCACAGAAATCTCTCAGAGAAAAAAACTGGTGGGCACTGAGCTATTGTAAATATTCTGTTACTATCACATTACCTGCAGATGCATATTACAAAACACTTCATGAAAAGTAAGCCTTAGTCAATAAATGCAATTACAGATAGTGAAATTGCATCAATATGACAAGTAAATCATTTTTTAAATCTGATATTTATAATACACCAGTGCATAAAGTCATGGCACCATCTCCTAATCTGTCACTCATCACACTGTACAAGATGAAGGGTCAAATATTCCAGCAATGCTCCATAATGAGGACAACAGCCGTGCAAAATTTACTTCTCATATGATCACCGGGGACTTGCTTAATGAGTTGAGACAGCACAGTCTCTCTGGCAGATGAGAGTTTACTGTGAACATCTATTTCAATTCATGAACTGGAGGCAGAATGGTTGTTCTGGGTTGACACGAAGTCACATGCAGCGTGACATTTCACTGACACAACACAGAGGGAGAGGGGGCTGGCCTTTCCTCAGTGAAAAGCTAATCCAAAGTGACAGTAAGGCAAGGCCACTACTGGTCCCACTCGAACCCCTTACAACACCCACCCTTCCTCCATCCGCTGTCATGTGTCCTAATTAGGTAACACCTCTGACTGATACCATTTTAAAATAATCCTAATCCTAATATCCAGGCAGCTCAGGGTAGGGCTTTTAATGTCAGTCAAGATCCACACTTTCTTTCACTCAAGTGGTGAGAATTGAACCCATCACTGGCTGTGGATAAGTCTGTCCGGAGGATATGTCCTTCTACTATCCCTTGCAGGCTCTCTGAGGGTGAATTAGGGTGCCAGTAATTTAAAGCTGCATTAGCATCTCTTCTGAGTCTATTGATTTTTTTTTTCTGGTTAAGATGAGTCGTCAAAACCTGATGGCATTTGCTCTTATAAACTCCAGAATAACTGCAGTGTCCACTGAGACCCTCAGGCTGCTCACAGAACTAGTCGTTCTGCATGTCTTTCTCCTCTTTCCCCATCCTCTTGATCCACCACAACTGCAAATCACAGTGAATTCTGTAGCACTCTCTCCTCCAGCTTCCCCAGTTTTTCTCTGCTTTGGATTGAACCCTTTGGGTCGTCATTGCCCCCTTTTCTCTGTCTGTTAGCTTCTGTGTCTGTGGGCTGTCACAGTGATTCACTGCTGTGGGACAAATCATCTCCACACTGGTCTTCTCCTCCCTCATTCACATCCCTTTGTTTTATCTTTGCTTGTCTGTCTCTCCAATCATCCCTCAGCTATAGCTGTTTGCCCTCACCAACAGCTGGTCACTGTTACACTGTTCTGCCTAGGC
>NW_018128245.1:136692-146799 GCF_001952655.1 Monopterus albus | reverse complement strand
GGAGGGGGGTGGGGGTGCAGAGTAAAAGAGTGAGGACATAAAACAAAGAAAAATGACAAAGGAAAGAAAAGGAAATGTAAACAATGAAAAAAACATGTAGCAAAAGTGAAAGTGAGACTGTGAAAGAAGAAAAGTGAAGGCAGCAGGATTGAAATGGGAAGATTTCTGAAGCTCTGGATAGATAGAGCAAGAGTTACACATCTCTGTGTCTTTTGTTCTTTAAATAGTGCTCCTTTCATTTAGAGCGAACATGCAAACTCCAAAAAAAAAAAAAAAAGAAAAAAGCTGAAGATCATAGTACTCACCACCAGCTTTGGACTCCTCTTGGCTGGCACCACTCCTGCAAAGCATCGGCAGAGAGACAGAGAGAGCATTAATAACCTGCGGTGCTCTTCCCTTGTCCCCTCCGATCAAAAACTCCCCAGGATAAACTGATGGACCCTTGGTTCCTGCTGCGGAGCACAACACAACTGGCCCAGCTTTCTCTCTTCCTCCTCTGTTGCTTTCCCTCTCCGAGCAACACACTACACTAGGCTGCTCACTAATCTCTGCTTTCCTCTCAGCGTATCCCACTCCACTCAGCGCTCTCACCCGTGCTATTAGAAGAGCAACTGATCTATCTGCATTAGACAGAGTGACTGATGTTGCAGCAACCCCTGACTGCTGGTCCTAACTACAGGTCGTCCTTCGCTCCCCAAGTTTGCTCGCCAGCTGTCTTCAACACAAGCTCTCCAGCGGAATCTCAACTATTACACACTGAGAACAAGCTCAGCAGCTTGAGGTTCATATTAAAGGAAAGGCTGAGCCTCTGCCTTACTGTGCACATCCTCTGAGTAACTACAGAGCTGTGTCCTCTCGTCTCCACTCCTCTGCTTTGCTCAAGGATTACATTGAGATCTTCTCTCTGCCTTTTTTCTTGTTCCCTCCCCCTCCTCTTCTTCTGTGCACCATGACTTGCTCTCCCTCTCTCTCCCTTTCTCATATATCAGTTAACATACTTTACAGAGTCACCAAGAAGATCAATCTCATTTGTGCTAATGAAATATTAATACGTAGACCCAGCTGTCAGGGGAGAGGATTCATGGCATACTAGTATAGGGAGTAATGCACATCCCCACTTAACAGCTTTTTTCCTAATCCATCACAAAATATAAATGAATTCATGGTGTAGGTTTCCTCTACCTCAAACATATTAATACCAACCTATTCAGTTTGACTTCACCCAAGTGTTCATGCCACACACAGAGAGAATGGACCACTTTCCCAAGAATTTCCCTTCCTGAAGCTTCTTTTCCTGCCACTTACTACAGCACGATACGTTGTTAAGTCAAAAATAGACTGAATACATGCACAACACGAGGTAGGATCAGGACAAAGAGTTGCTGTTGCCAAGGCAATCAAGTAGTTCTGTACAGAGCAGCAGTCTACTTTGTTAATTAGAAGGAGTGTGCAGCAGGAGATTTCTACTATTTCTTAACCTTTGTCTTATTCTGCTTCGTTTCTGCTATAGAGACCAATTTACTTTCCTACAACATCTGATACCCAGCATGCACAGGGAAAAACATATTGAGAGTATTAATGGAAGATCCCAGCGACTTTAATACACGCAACGACATGCAAGGATCCAGTTTAGGCTTTTTCTGCTGCACTGGCAAAAAAATCATTAAATGTTAAAACTCTCTGTTGCAGCAAAGCCCCTCTCTCTACATGATACATTATTTATCCTCTCTATTTTCCCTCCTCCTGCTCTCTCGCTTTCACCCACAGATTATGGGGTGCCAGTTACAGTACTGGAGCAAGTGGAACATTTCAGCTGCTGATGAATGTTTCTGTGTAAGAAAGGGGGGTTTGACCCAGAACGGGTGCACATCAGAAGGTCAGACGTCAATAATAAGTGTTTCACATTACAACAGCAGGTCATGTGATCCAGGAGCTGTAAATTACAGAGCAGAAGATCAGTATAAACCTGTTATTTTGAAGATTTTCAGAGGTTGTTTTAACCTGACAAAGCTCAACATCATTAGCAATAAATGATTATAAAGTGAATTTAACTATAGCCATATGTTTAACAATTGTGGGTGTGGAATTTAAGCCAAATAAAGATGGAAGTGATGGAATTTGACCCCAGATAATCCACCATAGCGAGTCAGCTAGAACAGTTCATGTACATGATGCACAGTGGCGTAGTGGTTAGCACTGTTCCTGGAACTCAATTTTAGTTCTACCTTCTGAGCAGTGCTAAAATTTTTCTCCCACAACTCACCTCCAAAGTGGGCGGAGTGCAGCGGAAACAAAAGCAGAACAAATGTTACATGGTCTCATTTAGGTTCCATTTAGGTAGATTAGTGTAGAAAATCCCTATATGTATCAGCCCTGTGATAGACTGATGACCTGTCCAGGGTTTACAGGGTACGCGGTGCAGAATGTGATTTTTTTTTATCTGCTTAACTTACTCTGTCACTGTGATGCCACACATATGTGTAACTCTGAGTCTGGATGCATGTAACAGTAATGAGTGAGAGAAATATGGGAATCATGTTCCTGCAGAAATCTCTCTACATGCATTCTATACATATGCAGTATCACCACAGACAGGTATACAAGAAGGCGAGCTTTTATCTCTTCACAGAGGATGAGTTTGTGAGCACAAACACAAAGGCAGTGATGCCTCAATGCTGATATTTTTTTAAGTGTGTTGAAGCGGCTGAATAAAGGCAAAGCTCTGCTCAATACACCACAACAGAATGCTGCTCCATTTTTAAAAGACTCTGGCATGATAACTAAGGACACAATGCAGGTTTAAAAGGCCTGAATTTATTATTACTGAGGCAGCTT
This sequence comes from Monopterus albus, assembly GCF_001952655.1. Lineage (NCBI taxonomy): Eukaryota > Metazoa > Chordata > Actinopteri > Synbranchiformes > Synbranchidae > Monopterus > Monopterus albus. The sequence goes on along the minus strand of NW_018128245.1, from coordinate 143,964 downwards.
TCCACCAGAATGACTAAGACTGTGTCCATTATCATTAAAATGACAGGGGAAGCAAACTAATTGGAAGTGAAAGTAAGTGCCATCACTTGTTTGGTGACCTAAAGTGGCTCTAAGGCTGAGTGTGGAGGAGGCTGCTTCCTCTAATTCTTTTACAGTAGACAGTGAAGTATGTCCTTAATAACTAGCACAGTTACAAATAAGCATGCTAATGGGGAAATTGCTGAACAACCCTAAAGGCAAAGAGTGTAGATACATGCATGCAACCCCTATGACAATATGCTCATATTATCAATTGCACATCCCAATCAGTGTTCCAGCTCATAAGCATCAATAATTTGTGTGTAGTACTGGTAACAAAGGAGTGGCTCAGACTTCTATTTTGATTAACCTCAAAAATGTGTCTTCGGCATTTCTCCCATCTCTCAGTGCTATAAGAAACAGTCAGAGATTGAATTTCAGAAATCACACAAACAAGCTTTCCCTGGTGAGCAGCAACAAGGAGTTGAATAAAATACAATGTATTTCAGCATTGTTATGTCCATACAAATTATGTATGTATGTGTGTGTATGGGAGGTCATTCTTTCATCCTGAAGCACCAGCACTGAAAACCCCAAGCTTTTCAAAGTGAAAGTGCAACACGGTGGATGGCCCAGTGCTTCAGTATGTAGTTGAGACTATGGCCTTGGTTGATATATGTAAAGCTCACATAAGGGAATCAATGGTCCTTCCTCCTGGTTTTCTAGAGACACGGAGAGAGGGCATACAACATGAGCTCTGTTCATTTTTGTTGAAACATGTACACATTCGTCCTTGCTCTACTTCTGTGACTGTCCTATTATCAATTCTCTTCATGTACACTAAATTATATTTCATAATTCAGTCCCTATATTCAGTTCCTTTACATTTTATTTCTCTTCCCTGTGTCTTTTCATTCCCTCTCTCTTCTTTCTCTCTGTCTCTCAGGGGACAGGAGCGCTGTGCAAGATTGTCATGGCAACAACAGCGGAAACACAAGATGGAGGAGTCAAAGCTGGTCTGGCCTCCTTTACAAAGGAGCATCCTGTGTGTGAGAACGCCAGATGTTATCTGTAAACATCTATTGGGGAAAAATACTTCAGCGATCAGAGAGTGTAAGGTTATAATAAATACTTTTAACAGGTAGATATTCGCACATGCAACAAGAGCAAATTTACTAAATGATAAAACTGGATGGCATTTGGTTTCACTGTACATTTCACAGATTAGAGAGTTAAGGAATGTTACAACAGAGAGGTATTTATGGGTGTTCTTCTCTCATTACCACAACAACCTGTTCTCACACTTGTCTAGTATCCTACAGCCACAGACGTAAAACTAGAGAGACCATTTGCTGGTTCAATCCAAAAGCCAAAATGTGGCTCTGTTCATTTCAGCTGCACTGAGCTGCCACTGCAGGGAGAATTAAGGTAATGGCAGAACGCACTAGACCCTTCTGCAACTGCTCTGTTGCAAAGCCCATTTGATTATTTAAATTTTTTTTTTTTTTTTTTTATTTGTGAAGCTTTTCAGCTCACTGTGCATCTAACTGAGATTAGCCACAAGCAAACTACTCTGACACTGTTCAGTCGAAAGCGATGCTGCCTCCCGGGCAAAAAAGATAAACCGTTGAACTTTACAGAAGCTGTTTTTTTTTTCACACTTTGTTGCACATCTGCTAAGATGACAGACAGACAGACAACTCAGTTTGAATCTTAGAAAAATCTCAAACTATGTTAGTTTCTGTTTTTTTAACATTTTGTCAAATCTAATTTTAACACAAAATATATTGTAACAGTGACACTTAAAAATTATGAGATGTGTGTATTTGACCTTGTGCCCTCTCTTAAAACTGCACTGCTGAGTCAGGCTTGATGAGTCACAGATAAACAGATTAAGGCTTCTTTTCCTCTAGTTGAAGTCCACCTTGTTCCTCCTCCTCCTCTTCCTTCTCTCCTCCGCCTGTACTTCTCCAAACCAATCCCCTCATATACACTTTCCTTGCTGAACTTGCAGTGCTCTTTAACAAATCTCACACTCTCTTCTCTAATCCTCCACCTCCACTTTCTCAAAGCAAGATCCCCGGTCCTCCTATTTTTCCTCTTATCTCGCTCCTCTTAGCTCCCATAATTTTTGTTTGTGAATGATTATGCGCTCGCTGCTAGTGATCATTTGAAAGGTCACCCCATCATTCTCAGACAGAAAGCCACGCGCAAATCTCAGGCTCAGCCGCTGTTATTGAACACAGCTGCAACTAATGATTATTTTTTAACTAATCCATCAGTCATGCATATTTTGGATTAAACTGTTTAGTCAATAAAATGTTGGAAAAATGACAAGTTCCCAGAACCCAAGGTAATGTTTTGAACTATTATGTTTTTGTTATTCATCGTTTATAAATTTTTAACATATTAAACATAATACATGAACATGTCCAAACCCACCTCCCACCCCATCCTCCCCCCTTCCTGTACGTGAGCTGACAAAATCTGAGGTAAAATACTTAAAACAAAAACAAAAAAGAGCTCAGTCAAGAGGGTCATGCTTTTAAATACTAAATGCTTTATCCCACAAACAGTCCATAATCCAAAGATTATTACATTTTTAATAACACAAATCAAATCATCAAATTTGTTCCTGATAAATTGCTTCAAAATTACTGTTGATTCATTTCCTGTTAATTCAAAAAGTATCAATTATGAAATGTTAAGGTGATAAGTGTATGTTGCCTTCAGCATATTCATAGTATACTGAGAATTATTTGTTTGCAGATGTGAATCATGGCCGCAGTCAGATTATAAGAATGTGCTTCTAAATTTCTCACATTGTCAGAATTCGGCCACGGGTTGTCTTTGGTTGTTAAAGCTCCAAACCGGCTATCGGTGGATGTGTCTCACGCTGTGATCTAGGACAACCATTTTAGATTAATGACCAGTGATTTTACCATGTTTTCCTTGTCTGTGACAGCCCAGACCTGCACAATGTAAAGCAGTTTGACAAACTAATTGAACTAACATTTAAGCCTTAATTCTGACTCTTAGTCATTTTACATCTGCGTTTCTTATACCAGCCACATAACTGACGGCTGGATATCAAACCTCAATACTGTGCGTCAGCTTCACTTAAAGCCGGAGCTGAATGTTTGTTCAAATTCACCGCTTTTTTATTTAGTTTATTCTTTGATCAGATATTTTCTGATTAAAGTAAACTTTTTGATCACAGTATATTTTGAGCAAAATTACTTCTTCAAAGGTAGTTTAAAAAGGTATAGTACTGTATGACATCAGGACTTACACTCAATCATACTGGCACTTAGTTTCATTCACCTGAATACGAGCCACCTGGCTGCCTGTGTGTGTGTAGTTTGTTCTCCATCACCTGGTCACTCAACTGGACCTACAATAATCTGCTTTTGAAAGCTAACAGAGCTGATCTGTGCTGCTGCCTGCCCCAGTGACCACCTGTAGCCTCGTTTTCACTTATCCTCTCCTTTACTCTCGTTCTGCCTTGCTCTTGCTCATTTCGTTCCTCTGCCTATACGCACTGCTAGTAGGAATACTTCCTTCTCTATCACTGTCCCTCACACATAGACTCACAGACACACACTCGGGCACATAATGATGCTGACATTTAACATAATTTCGCAGTGTTATTCCAGCAGAAGTGCACAAGGTCAACTCATTAGAGGGTATATAATTGATGTGGGGTGCCTACCTCAACCTGCTGTTGACAGAGATCTGGGTGGATCCAGCATGGCCAGCAATTTAACAACAATAAGGACCGGGCACAAATGAGGGACCCCAAATGTCATTCAGTGTCGGTGTGAATACTTTACAATTGGGCAAACAATTTGTTTTGTTTTGACATTTCAATGAGAAAAGCCGATTTCCCAGGGTCATTCCAGGCCAGAGGTAGGAACAGGAATGGCATAATATGATAGTGACCAGATTGAGAATCCAGGCATAGGAGCCTCCACAGTCAAAGATCTGCATTAATAATGTGTGACTACAATAGCAAACATTAAAACAACGGAGAATAAGCCAGCTGAATACTTAATATGCTAATCAAAATTGATGAAACATTCAGTAATTTTCTATTTCCATGAACACAGGATCTAATCTCCTCTAACCTACTTATCCCAGGTACAGCAACTTAAGAACAAACCCAAAGAAAGCAGGAGAATACTTGCACCATTCACACTGCCGAAATTATCATTTTAGGCAACAGCAAACAATTCTGAGGTCCAGTTCAGCAGCATCTGCATTCATAAGGTATACGAGTCCCTGACCCAATGTGCTCCCACTCTTGTCCCCACTCATTCATCCATCTCGCCTCTTTACCCGGCCTCCCACTCCTTCCCACACTCATCTGTTAATCGTCTGCCATGCTAACTCAGCCCATCGTCTCTTTACCTATCCTCTATTCATCCCATTCAGTCTGAGCATTTTTCACCCTGCCACCCACTCTCTTCCTCACTTTTCTCTCCTGCTTTCTCATTATGTCACTCATTCGGTGCCAACTATTCAAGCTGTTGTCTGTTCAGCTTCATGTTCTTTTGTGCACTTATCACACATCTTTTCAAATCATAACTTTAGGTTCTTGCATCTATTCATCCACCTGTGCTAACAAATATCTGACATCCGGATCTAATACATACCTCTTTGCACCAGCATAGTGACCTCACTGCCTCTGGGACATTTGCTCAGTAGGTCTACCACCTGGTTGTGACTCATATTCTGAACATTTCTTTTGTTGACCTCCATCAGAATGTCCCCCTCCTTTAGGCCACGGCAGCGTGGATAGTCCACTATCTGCTTGACCCTCTGTCCTCCTCCTGTAAGACTGTCAGCGATGGTGAAGCCAAATCCTTTGTCTCCCTTTTCCATGTGGATGGTGATCAGCTCAGGTTGGGTGGCTATAGACGAGGCCAGGGTGACCACATCACTGGAGTAGCCATGCGAGCAGTTAGACGCCACCTCAGATGAGGGGCTGTGTGGCCGTGGCTCCCTCATGCCGTTAACTGGTCCGGCCTGGTTGGAAGGCGAGTCAAACGTCTCCTGTCCATTGACAATGATAGGCTCCTTGTCCAGAATCGCCACTGAGGTCACCAGGCTGGTGTTGGGGTCATCTGGGTCAAAGGGAAGCGGGTATCCACGACATAAAGCTAGGTCCACCATGGAGCCAATGGGGATGGATTGGAAGATCTTCACCACCTGAGCGTGGGTGTATCCCAGCACAATGGTGTCATTCACACTGACTATCACATCACCTGCATCAAGGAAAATTATACTGTTAGTAATGCAGTTATTTATATGATCAACAGAGCTCTATTTAAAGTTGTTTAAAGACAAACTGATGTTACACTACAGTGTTATGTGGCATCAATCTGCATTTGTGTGGCATAGGTAACAGTGAAATTTCATTCAAGTACAACCTGACAAGGGTGTAACCTGCCTCTCACCCTGCCCATGCTGGGAAATGCTTCAGCCTCACTCTGAACAGCATAAATAGTACAGAAAATGGATGGATGCATTATAAGGACACCACACTGTGCATTGTGGAATGAAAACAGTGCCCCCTGTGGATGGTAATTATGTATTGCACCTGTCTCCATCTTCCCATCTACAGCTGCAGGCCCATCCAGCACCAGACTTTTGATCTGTAGAAACTCATCTGGCTCGTCACCTCCAACCACAGTAAAGCCGAAGCCACGACGACTTTTCTTCAGCTTGGTGTTGATGAAGGTTCCTTTCAACTCTGCTGGGTTTCTTGTGAAGAAAGGCTTCCCTCCTGCACACAGAGAAACTTTTATCATTGTGTCCATTCACTTATCCTACATTCAACATTCCTGTATGATGTTTTCTAGGTGTAGTTGTATTAGAGGCGCTTACTGAAGCATGGATAGCTTGGTCAGTTTGACACATATCTACAGTAACAACATTTGATCTGTACACATTCTATTGCCACTTCCACATATACTAATGTAATGTAATGTAAAAATGCGAAAAAATCTCTTCCCTCAAAATGAAGAATTTCCAGTGTAGATATAAATATAAACAAGTCCTACTCATGCCACAATATATCTCAGGGCTATTGTCAACATGATAGAAAAATCATACACAGGGTCTATAAAGATTTACGTTTAACTCCTGTAGGGCCTGGAGGTAGGGTTGGTGGGACCTGCGGTTCCCTGTAGGTCTCCAGATGGTTTGGAGCATAGTTTGCCAGGGGAGCCGCTGCTGAGGAGTGCTCCTCTATCCACTCTGTACAGACATAATTACACATGCATTAATCCGCACACACTCAACACAAAAGTGTATTTACTTGTCACACATATAAACACTTAACAGTAACACATACGAACACAAAGCTCAAAGCACATTCTGTACGTACTGTACTTGCCATCCGATTTATTTGTAATCAGCTCCTCTTTACATCAGCTAACTAAGCACTAATAATAAGAAAAAAATCAGACACTGAATCTTGAGGTATAAAGATAAAAAAAAAACCTTTAATATTACAAGAAGGGTTGTAGCTGCAACTCACTGGTGTCAGCCATGTAATATTAACGGATCTTTTATTGTTATACCTCAAGATTCCGTGTCTTGGATGTTTTCTTCCTCTCTTGTATGCAGTTACCTCGACCCTTGACTCCGAGGAGCACCCGTTTCTGTAGAGTGTGATTTTTAAACAAGCTTTCCACCTTTGACTCTCCAGGCACAAATCTACTTCATTCTTTCCTTTATTTGAAACCACTTGCTCAGTAGTTAAAATTCTGTCACATCACAGGCTAAAGCGGGAGTTTTTGAAGTCTGACACTATAGGCTACACTGCATTTTGACAAACTGATGGCATTAAAAGTACACTGAAATAGCAATTACCAGTTCCTGTTTGCAGTGTACCCACCAATGTTCTGTACAAATGACCATCACTGGGATAAACTGGTAGTGAAGACAACATGAAAGCATTACAGTGAAAGTTCTGAGAAGTGCCTTTATTCTATGATATTTTTATGTATGATTAGTGATGATGTCAGAGATAATGATGTGCACGGGAGGTGTAAGTCACGCTAAATTTAAAAATAGGAGTATCATGTCTCCCTGTTCAAACTGGACTGAGTTAGTGGACTAAGTAGTATCCTATGACTTTAAATGCAAATTCCTGCAATCAGTAACTCCAACTGGTGACCACAATGATAAGCATGCCAAAAACAGTGTGCTGAATTACAACAGGCTAATTCTCCTTGTTTTATATCC
>NW_018128245.1:129243-136649 GCF_001952655.1 Monopterus albus | reverse complement strand
CACTCTGTGTCACTCTCAACTTGCCTTTTGAAAACCCTTTGCTCAGCTTTTCATGGTAAGGCAAATTAAATGATCAAATACAAAATGATACGCAGCATTTATGATTTTAAATCACATAAATTAAAACCTGAACACCAAAGATGACACCAGGGCTTGGGCCAGGTCTATTTTAGTAAAACATGGTCTGTACAAGAATCGAAATGCATTTAGTGAATAACTGTTGTTACCATCATGTCTTGAAAAGGGAGCTGAAGTTGAAATCGAGTCCCAGCAGAGACAAAAGCAATCTGGCCCAAACCCAGGAGAGCAGTGGTTCAACAAGAAGGACACGCCGCTCACAGACATGAAGAAAGAAAGAAATGGTGCCGTGCCAGGGCAGGAAACGAACCTCGAATATACCGCTCACCTTCGGCTGCGGCTGCTGCTGCTCCCGGATTTTGCGACGCCGCGCCTCCACGACTGGGTTCTCATACTGGGTCTTCCTGTTTATATGACTGAGACACAGAGAAAACAAGGCAACAGAGGTAAAGACTGACGGTACACACGCTCATAAAATATGCTTTTCTCATTATCAAGGTTCAGTCTTTGTACATGTGGCCTACAGGTGAAAAGACTGACTGAACATTTGTAAAAGCGTCTTTCATTTGGAAAACTGTATTTATTTAAATCAGTACGGTGATTAACTTACTCGACATAGTACACCCCATACACTGGGTCATCTATTCTTTCCCAACCTGGAGGCAGCTCTGAAATACAAAAGGTAAACCACATTACACTCAAAAACACAACACTTTTTACCTTTATCTTGGTTATTAGCGCAGCCAAGTCAGTTAGTGTGGTTGAGTTGACTCCCGGGCACCATCAATGCAGTAAATAAAGTCATTAGTTACAGGAAATAGTTAAATTAATCTCAATTGTACTATTTATCTTGACCGTTTTGAGTACATAAGAGATTGACTCTGTTGTGATGTTTTATATTTATAAGCATAGTTTTTCAGGCATTTTGTGCTTTGGAATTCTTCCAGAAATGCCAAGAAGAAAAAAAAACCTAAACTAAATTAGAGCCTGTGTCACTCACTACATACAGCCTTTTTGTTTTATTTTAAAAACAACTTTTTTCTACCATTGTATTTCTTAAGTTAAAGCTGTAGTTTCTGGCTGATAAGGGTCGGCAGCACTGCTAAATGCTTCCTTTAAAATGTGTAATTACATTTGTAAAAGTAGAAAGGTCAGGTATAGAGGATTCTAGCCGACAGTTCCTCACATTTTCTAATCTACAGTAGACAACATGTCAGATGTGTATCTGTCAGTAAGTGTTTTTCATAAACTAAACTATGATGGGGGCGACACAGTGATTAGTGGTTAGCACTGTCACCTCACAGCAAAAAGGTTCTGGGTTTGAGCCCGGGCCGACACGGGACTCTCTCTGTGGGGTTTGCATGTTCTCCCTGTGGCTGTGTGGGTTCTCGCCAGGTACTCCAGCTTCCTCCCACAGTCCAAAGACATGCAGCTTAGGTTGAATGACGGCTCTAAATTACCCGTAGCAGTGAGTGTGAGTGTGTGGTTGTCTACGTGTCAGCCCTGACAGACTGGCAACCTGTCTGGGGCATACCCTGCCTCTCCTCCAATGATAGCTGGGATAGGCTCCAGCCCCTTGTGACACTATTTAAAAAAAAGCGATATAGGTAATGGATGGACGGATGGAAATTATGACCTGGATCACTGTCCTGCTGCCTAGAATTACAAGTATTCTGCTCAGGTCCACTTCTGAATGCGGGTCAACACACAAGCGCAGTGTGGAAATTTGAAAACTGAAGCACAAACATCTGCATTTACTAAATATAAGTTCAGTACTGTATTATGTTCGGCTCAACGTTGCGGTGCATAGTGTACACACACCTAACCACATTTCATGGGAACAGGTGGACAGATGGAGCCTATTAAACTGACACATTCCCATTATGATGTTGGCATCTCAGTTCTTCTCCTCACTGTATTTGATTTCAACCAAAGACATTACCTCCTTGTGTTACTGTGGGCTTCTCCCAGTTCCAATAAAGACTTTTATAAGACACTGGCTTTCACAATCAATAATCACAGGCTGTCTGCATCTGAGCAGTCAGCAGTAATGAAGGCTTACAGTCAGACATGCAAGGCCTTTGTTGACACTGAGCTTTCGCACCGTTACAGGGTTGTTTATGTTAATAGCAAATGGGAAGAGAATCGGCAGCTGTCTGTGAAGTATATCTACCAACAACAGTCCTCAGCATAACATATTCAAAATGTGTTTGTGTGTATCTCAGATAAATAACTGCTGTTATTCACACTATGAACAGTGGAGAGTATAATACTGTTTTGTTATGTCAATAGAAAATCCATTGGCACAGCTTTCAGTGTATGGACGTTAGGCAGAGCTTTGATCAGCGACAGATACGGTGAGTAAACCTCACAGGGGCTCACACAGCAATATATTTGACGGATTAATGCTCCATTATTAGATAAAATTCTAAAGGGAGACATTTAGAAAGCAGAGCAAGAAATGCCAAAAACATTAAAGTCAATTTTGACACACAGACATAAACTTATGACAGTTGGATTTTCAAAACAAAATCAATCTATCTTGTGCCAGAATCCAGAGAAAATCTATTACAATTCATTATGCTTTAAAGTTAACCCCTGGAGGACTTCCTAACACATGGATTTGTTTACAGTTACAGTTCACCTCAAAAACACACTTAGGCCTTTAGGCCTAAGAAACATAATCAGTTGGTAGACTTATTTTCTTTTGATATTACCTCCAACTGTTGATTAGAGCGTGAGCTGTTACAGCACAACATACAATTAAGCCGTTAACTTTTAATTTAAGAGATTATCTATTTAAAAGAGATTATAGGTATAAACTGTGTCATCTAACCAAATGAAGTAATACATGATAACCAAAAATAAAGATTGTACCTAGATCAGTCTCCAGGTCCTCGGTATGTATCCCTTCTTCTTCAAGGTGAAAGCAGGATGAAACAAAGAAAACAAATTGAAGAACAGAAAAGAGATGGATAGCACAGAAGAGGTGATTCGGGGATGGAGGGATCAAATAAAGAATGAAGTGACAGTCCAGAGAAAGGAAAAAAGAAACCCCTTAGTCTCATTGACAGGATATAGCAATATTAAAACAAATCTAGGAAAATTCTGTCTGCTAATATGGATTTCACCACTTGATGGAGCAATTTTGCAATCTGTGCTCCGATATTTGAAGTTGTCAGCTGTGATAACATTTGTCATAACATAAATGTCGTAACATTATTTAGAAATTTTATGTCATTTTATAGCAATGGTTGTAAAAGAACACAGAATTGACAATTTAAGGCATGACAAATGTAGGACACATATCAACTCAATTAATCCAAACTCTGAAAAAGAATATATATATATATGGCTGAAAAATGCAGGACTTAACAATGTCACCACTGAAAACTCAAGGAGAGCTCTATGTCTGAGACCTCTAGCACTACCTGCTGATTCTTAAATCACTACCCAGAGGAGCAAATGTATACTTTTATTGTGTAAATTATGTGTAGCAGCTTACCATCATCATCACACTCTTCCAGAGGCCTGGAGGCTTTGTCTCTACACCGGGGATCCAGCCATGATGTGGTCTTTGTGTTGTGGCTGAGAAGAAAACAAATGAGACAACAGAATAATTCAACACAGGCTGTCAAAGTGACATACAAAAGCACAGAAGGGGTGTTTGAATACATCACTAATAACTAAAAAGTAAACTGCGTCAGCAAGTTTACAGAGGATAGTAAGTGTCTCCTGCAAAGAGAAATGAGAATAACAGAGCAATGTAAGCAGGATATCAACAATAAATGACCTGACATTTCTCTCTAGTGCTAAAATAAGAACATGCTGTAATTCAGTGATAGCAGAATTGAACATACAAGCTCTGAAAACACACAGCCATGTCCTGGTGGTGTGCCTTTGCCATGCTGCAGAGAGGACAGAGAGTTGGAGGTAGTCAGGTGATCAGGATGTGATCTCCTTTAGAGATCGAGACATGCAGGGATTAACAGGAAAGCAGTGTCACCCAGGGGGGCTGGGCAGGTTGGCTGGAAAGGCCTAAAAACCAAATCATGGGAGGAAGACAAGCCACTGGACGAACAAAAGGATAACAGTGCAGGTAAAATATAGAAAAAACAACTACTGTATGAGCTCCTGAGAAATGCTTATTCAGACAGTGCAGAAACTGTGTGTGCAGCAGATTAGGCGTTGCAAGTTGTTGATACATACTCTATGAAGTAAAGTTCTCCATTCTCTGTATACGCCATCTCCCAGTTTTCAGGCAGTGGTCCAAGAGGGTCTTCCGGAGAGACCTGCGGCTCTGCGAGGGTCTGCTGCCCACTGTCTGCAGTGGAAGTGGCCGCATTGTTCAGACCACAGGGTGGAGCGTTATCACGTGCGGGGTACGGCCGGAGAATGCTGCCACGGCTCTCGTCGTGGTCGTTAGGGTTGCCTGTGCACAACAAAGGAGAGGGGAAGAGACTACCCACTAAGGATCCTGGGTAACACAACAGGCACAACATGGAACAGCAACAAAAAGAGAACAAAACCACGGTTTATGTTGCATGCATGCAAGAGAGGATCAGGTGAAAAAAAGCAAACATGCTCGCTCTGGATACTCTTTAGCACACATCAGCCATAACAATCTCACAGCATTTTGCCTTCCCCCCATCCTACTGCCCACTTCTAGTGTACCAAAAGGGCCCCAGAAATACGTTAATTGTTTGGGCACCAGTTTTTCCCAAACTCTTTTTGACCCCCACCCTGTTTTACCTCTCCACCCCTAAGCCTCTTTTCCCTAAAGCTAGCAATCCAATCCCCCATCCCCACTCGCACCCCAGTTCTGGCCCAGTGTCCTCCACTGCTTCCATGGGCCTTTCAGGGTTGATCAAATGCTAATTCAACAGTGTCAGTCTGGCAGGGGGACACAGAGAGGGCATAGATTCACAGCAGAAGAAAACACCATCTATCACATTCACAAAACAATACAGAGCACAAAGGAAAGAGGAAAGGATGTGAAATGGTAAAGCTCTGGCATTAAAATCTCATAATGTCACTTATTTTCTCCTTGTATTTATATTATGGAATTAATCTGTATGCATCTGTATGAAGATGTGTTGAGAAAATGTGACATGGGAATACTACCATCAACCAAGGCAGAGATCTTAACACCAGATAAACAAATGAGAGGGAAGCTGATGAGCAAAAGCAAGAACTGTGAAAAAATTCCACAGAGGTAGGAAAGGATGTGAAGGCTGTGGCACAGACAGACAATGATGAATCTTGTGAGTGTAGCCTGTAAACTACTTCTTCCCCCACTGCACCCCTCCTCACAGGCAGATGGCAGTGTTTGGAGGCTCACAGAAAAGGAATAGGCGTCACAAAAACATGATGTAACTGCCAGACACCGTACAACAGACCAGAGTATCACAAGCATACACACATTATCTTTCTCCCTCTGTATTCCTAATCTCGGGTGCACACATGCATACACAGACACACCTAACAAGTATCCATCCTGAACAAATACAGCACAGTTGGAGAATACTACACATGCAGAGACAAAGAAAGCTGCAGCTACAGAAACTTCAACAGACAGAGGGAGGCTGGAGTAGTGCAATACGCCCTCACCTGTAAAACTGTTGTTCATTTCCGTGGCCTGGTCGTCATCGTCATCGTCAGCAGGCACTACTCGGGCGTTTTGCATGTCATTGTAGGACTTGGTGCGCTTTGGGGTGGACTGCTGGGAGCCTGCATCATTGAGAATCACTGTCCCAATGATGGGCTGCCTTGGCGGCTTTGGGGTCCCATAATAGTTACCTAGGCAACAACAAGGACATTAGCATGCTTGAGAGAGACGCGGAAGGAGGGAGAAGGAAAAAACGGAGACAGAGTGAGGAAGCTGAGGATAAAAGCAGGCAGCGTGGGGGACAGAGAGATAGCAGGCAGAGGATCTGTGAAACCTCCTAATCTTACGCTGAAAGGGAAAAGACATAAAGCTGGAACACAGTGTGACCACAGATCATGTAAAATAGCAGCTGGTGTGAAAGCAAAACCATTCCAGTTTGTGTTTGAGGCTGCAGAGCTGTGCTATCTAGATTCTGAAAGCATAGAGGAAAAAGACACTGGAGCAGCTCACAACCACCCAGGTTATTTTAACAGCTTTATCTGACTGAAACTGTTGTTTACTTGTCAGTGGTGCAAACAAAGAATTGAAGTGTTTCTTTTCCCCCTAGCACAGAACCAATAATGTATCCACATATTCTTATCCTGGTGGCCTGGGGGTCATATGTAATGGCACACCGTGAAAGGAAAATACAGTACACTTATTCACCATCGTGCCAAGAGTCTGACGGTACCATTGTCATGTCTGTATGGTAAATATAAGGCAAGAGCCAGCAGCTGGTTAGCTTAAAGACTGGAAACAGTCTCACAGAAATAAATAAATACAAATCGGTCCACCTGCTTGTGTAAAGAGCAAGGCCATATTAACATTTTATAGATCATTTGTTTATTCTGTCGAGAAAAAAGTCCAACTTTCACATTTTGACTTTTTCTTGACATTTCTACGTCATTCTCAACATTTGGACTTGACTGTCAACATGGAAAATCCTCCTCTCATTTATTTTTTCCTTATTGTGGCCCTAATTCTGTCATAGGTTAGCGTAGCTTATCATTAAGACAGGCGATGGGTGGAAACAATTCTTTCCATCTACTATGAATGAGCTTTAGAGCTGCTGGTATAGAGTTTCTCACCTTTGGACAGTGCTAGACTATCTGCTTTCCTCTGTTTCCACACTTTATGCTTAACTAACTGGCTCACCGTAACTTTATATTTACTGTACATAAGGTATTTTATGAAATGTCTACGATTCCTTTCACAGTCTTAATTCAGCTATGGATGCTGCCGCATGTCATCTTCCCTCATCATGCCCAACAAAGGTGAAAGTAAAATTACATTTATATATAAAATCAAAAAGTCTATAAAGAACCATAAATCCAAATGTAGTTATGAATCCATAATCCAGCTTTGCTCAGGTTGTCGGCATGGCGACAGACTCCTGTAGACAGGTATTTGACATTGTCTGTGTGAAAAAGAGAAACGTGCCAACACACAGCAGAAACGGTGCCAAACAGATTAATGTAATATTCTCTACCAGCCCCACACAAACAGCACACACAAAGCACAAACACACACCCGCCCACACATACACATTTACACACAGGTTTGTGTCTGTTTAAGGCTTAGCACTGCACAGCACTGTCCTAATCAAAGTGAGAGGGGCAGATGTGGAGTGACCTGCTGTCTCCTGGATGCATCTCCTCCCATCATGCATGGTTTAATCTGA
>NW_018128245.1:70312-129196 GCF_001952655.1 Monopterus albus | reverse complement strand
GCTGCTATGCTCATTGTATCTGTGGTAAATCAGGACACCCACACTATCCTGGGTCTCAACGAGTGCCAGCTATGATCATCATGCTCACCTTCATATGTTCCTATTTCCAGTAGTGTGCCACTCTGCTCAAGCTCTAGGAAGTCCTGAACAGACAGGAAGTTGTAATCCACTCCTTGGACCTCTCCAGGTCGAGGGTGGCGGGTTGTACCTGAAGACAGGAGGGGAAATGTTTAGGTTGTTGCCAACAATTAGATATAATTCAGGCTATGTGCTTGACTGAAAGTGAAATCAAGTTTTTCCTCCTGGCACAACATGTCCAGTGTTGTCCTTTCACAACTACCACACTGAAAGTCCATCATTAGTGTTAAAATACAGTCAACATCACAACATTCATTCAGCTTTTTGAGATGATGACCAGTAACAGGGAAGCGTTTCTAAAGCAGGATATGAGAGACCAATTCGGCACAATGATTGGAAGCAAAGTGACTGTTGAGTGGCTCTGAATATTATGTCAGGAAATTAAATCGAGGCTCACATCTCAAGCTGTTTCTCTGCTCCATGGGAAACGGCTGCCTGCTAAATCAGAAGATCAAACAAAGGTCACCTTTAGCACTGCGCTAGTCCTGATACTGTAATCATTCCAATCACTTCTTCACAGTGAGTCTGGAATTGTAAAAAGCACTGACATAATGCTGTTATAGTTGAATTACTTAAGCCGTTATTGATTGCTAGAGTTGCATTGTTCCAGTTACAACTGAACAGCTACACTTGCTGCTTTCTTAGGTATTGTTAGGTTTAACTATAGCATAATACCAGCTTCTCAGTCAGATATAAGCCAAAAACCTTTGTGTCATCGCATCAATTAAAACAGGAAACAGTGAAAATTATATTTGATGAAATCAGACTCTCAGTCACCCCTTTTATTTCAAATTCTCTTGAAAAGTAAAACCACAGTCAACATTCTCATTGCTGGACTAACTGCCCTGAGCCTGCCCCTGCCCCCGAGTTAATGATTAGTGGCCTGTGGTGTTTCACTTTGTAACGAGAACACTTTGTAGAAGGAAGCTGACACCAGACAATAGGGACAGGGGCTATTGTGCCTTTACAAGAAGGAGATGAGATGACAGGCCAGATGGCTGACGAAGGTCGTAACCCATCTGTGATCAGGACCGCAGTGTTTACATGCATATACTGTATATCCTACACACACAAATATACATATATTTGCGCAGACAAGGTGTGCAATATATATTGCACACCTTGTCTGCGCATGTGCAAGTCATATACGTAAGCTCAATGCTTGTTTTATCCTTGGTCCTATCCTTCTTAAGCATTTGACCACACAGTTTTCTTTATTTGTTGTGCAACCAAGTACAACAAACAAAGGAACTGTTCTTGGAATTAAGAGGTTGGCATCACATTCTCTAGTGCACGAGTGGATTGTGTCCATGTACACATAGCATAAATAGAAGTACATCCATGTGTGTTTGAGGACAAGTGGAAACTACGAATGGACCTTCAGAGTAGAGTGTTACCATACAAAAATTTGTTAAGCAGCGTTAAACACAAACTACATTTCAATTAATGGGAATGTCATTAGTTTTTTTGCTTTGGCCATAAACAATGAACTGCACACATCAAAACTTTTTACCAAAGGGTGGTGGAAAGGTCATCAGAATTATTACAATTCATCCTGAGGAGGCAACATCAATGTCTGCACCAAGTGTAATGGCAATTCATCCGCCACTGGATGAATACTCTCTCCTGAGATATTTAACTCAAAACCACAGATGTCAACCTCATGGCGGTGCTAGAAGGAAAGTGCAGGGATCACCAAAGTTATTACAGGTCATCCTCTGGGCACTGTGACTAGTTGTACAGAATAACATCTCAGTCCAACAGTTGGATAGATATTCCAGCCTGGAGCAAAGTGGTGGACCAACTGACCAACAGACATTGCCAAACCTAGACATATGTCAGTAGTGGGGCTAAGGGGGGGAGGCGACAGTGGTGCGGTGGGTAGAGCAGTTGTCTCCCAACCAGAAGGTTGAAGGTTTGAATCTCAGTGCCAGCAGTCCATGTGTCGAAGTGTCTTTGCAAGACACTGGACCCCACCCCCCACTTCCATGTGTCGAAGTGTCCTTGCAAAACACTGGACCCACCCACAAATTCCTTGTGTGTAACGTACTTGGCCAATAAAGGTGATTATCCTTATCCTTAAAAGTGCTTTAGGAAAAAGAAAGCAGAAACATGCAGAAATTACCCTTCAACCACTTTAATATCATCACTGTTTTCTATTCTAGACAGGTGAGAAAGCTTATGTTTGACATAAGACTCTTTCTTGTTCAAGTGTATACCTGAGCCTCTCCGATATGCAAGCTCACACTTCAACCTTCAGGGTCCATCCAGCCCACAAACATCTGATAATAAGCAAGTCTCTACTGCTCAGTCCTACACGTGCGCTGCTTTGCAAAGACAACACTGATTTGCTTTATTGCTCCTTTTCCTGCAATTTCTAAACTGATACTTAAGATAAACCGATAAGGAGACGATTCTTTTGACAAGACATAGCCCTTTGACTGTGAGCAAGAAAACATATCCTGCACATAAAGATTAAAAACACACAACTGATTGTTTACAGCAGCAGCACAGAGGCCAAGTGCTGCTTTGTATTCAGCTCAGTGGACTGAGATTAGATGAAAGTGAAGTTGTCTGGGAGTTGCAGGACTGGGTGGTCTCAGGGTGGGAAATGTTTCACTGGCTCACTGTGCCCTAATGACTCTTTCTGCTGAGCAGGGAATGAAGCTGTTATTCCAGGATATTCCCATAGTGGAGGGCTCTGATTGGATAACTAATTCTGGTGTGCATTTATTATAAAATATTGGAGAATGAACAGTGCCTCATTAGCACAAATCTTTCGACTATGTCCTCACATGATTACTACTGTATATAACAACTATTTCACTCAACATTTTTATCTTGTAACCTTCATGAGCAGCACTGACTCAGTTTTTTGCACCAATCTGAGCTTCTGGGTTACATAACTTGATCTTCTGTTTGTACTCTGCTTCCCTGCGATATCTTGCTTAATGTAAATGCAATATTTTCCATACAGTAGGACATTACTGTAGTTGCATGGGAGCAATCAGTCATCATATTGTGATGTATTCATAATGTGAAAACTATGGATTCCCCTTCACTGTATTTCAGAGCTAAAATGACAAGATACAGTATTTCTGAAACCAGCAATACATAATTTGTGAGGGTCTTCTTAAACCATGAGCTAAAACTTAACTTCTTTTTTTTAACAAAAGTAGCAAATATTTTCTGACACAAGCTCCTTGAATATGAGTATTTTGTCCTGCATTGAGGCCAGGCCAATTCTCTAGATCAAACAATATTTACACTTGTACTGAAAGAAAAATGTGGCAGCAGCTTTGACTCATCCTGAACGCAGCCACTTTGCTTCACTGTTAAAACTATGAATCTCTGTGCAAATAGGTAACTGCTGGCTTTGCAGAAAAGCATTCAGGTAAATAAGGCTACAAGATGATAACGTCACAGCAGAAGATTTAAACATTTAATAGCGTTACTGTGCAACATGCATAAAATGCGTCCAGCTCTTCTGTCAACGAGGAAGCACACATCAGTCTTACCGTTTGATGGTCATAGTGGTTTAAGTCAAAGTTGCTAAATAGCCAGTGACATCTTTTATTCCAGAGCCAAAAAAAAACATTTTTAAGTTTTGAAGATAACTCCTGTTGAATACCCAGCAGCTTCAGAGCAGACAAACTCTGAATGCTTTCAGTGTCTGAGTACCAGTAAGGTCAAACTCATCTCCTTACTACAGCTGTGGACAGTTTGTATTTTGTCTGTCCACAGAAAAAATGACGGGGCCACACTCAGCCTTGACCCCTGATTAACTAACTTCCACTGGCACTTATCAATGAGCTCATTCTTTCACTGTGAGAAACCAGCCAGTGCAAACATAAATGCAAACATGAAACAAGCACAGCTGGAAAGATCTTTAGTTTTGAAATACCACCAAAACCCCGCAATCTTTGTTCTCCAGAGATCATATGTGACAATATGTGTTTGTTTCTCTTTTGAACTTTGCACTTTACTGGTAGAACAACCAGTAAAGCTACAGTTGGCACAGGGGCTGGGCACAGTGGAAGTAGCAACTATAAAATAAAAGTCAAAATGAAATACAAAGAGCACCGAAGAAGTAAGTTTGTGTCATATATTATGAGCTTCACAATCCATATTTATTTATCGTATATATACATATACAACACCAGCTATAATTTGGTTAAACCTGTTGAAAACAATTTTACAGTTTCACCAAATATTTACTGCAAGTCTTTTTAACAAAATTATACTTAACACAAATGCAACAGTAATTACTGAAAGGCAAATTAACCATCAGCATTAATGGCAGGCTTCATTTTATTGTCCACTTGCTTTCAGCAGTAGCCTGAGCAACACAGACACAGACAGGTGAGCTGCAGGCTCTCAGGTGACCTCTGATGTTACAGTGCTACCTTACCATAACTTTAAAAATAATAATAAGTCCATCCATCACCTCTGCTGCTTATCCTGTAGAGGGTCAGGACTCAGGACACTGGACAGGTTGCCAGTTTATCAAAAAGTTTTTGTTTTTGTTTTACATAATTTAAAGCTATGCTTGAAAATAATGGCCATGAAGATTTTGCACAAATTAACTGCAAACAAACCTACTGACACATTCAGTCATGTGCTGCAGTGTGTTTTGTAGTGGAAAAGGTTCTACAACCTGTATTAGTGTTTGACTTGCTAATAGTTCCCAAGACAGCTTTAAAAAAGCATTACCAACCTTGATGTAGTCACATTACAACCTGTTTACATCTGTCTCTTTGAAACACAGTAAAGTCATCTAGTCAAATGTTTATGCAGCTCTGCTCTCATGGCAGCCTACAGTACTATCCATGTATATAATGATATACAGTGTGAGACAGAAAAGCAGTTCTGTTAGATCATTCAGACTGAGGTTGCAATGCTTTTAATCTCTCTGGTTGTTAGGCTGTTGCAGCAATGTTGCAAATCAATCAGCTGGAATGGATCTATAATATGGCTTCCAAAAAAAAAAAAATCCCAGTATTATACCCACAGGTACCTTTACCTTTTATAGGGCAGTAAATAAATATAATCCTCTTTGTCTGGACATCATAGTTTTGAAGCATCTTGTATCTCTACTATTGTCTTCCTCTGTTGTATCTCTCTGTTTCTTGGTGTGCACACTGTGTTTGATGATTAATTCCTCCTCTCCTTTCATCTTTATTTCACACTACAAGGAAGATTAGTTTCTCTATTTCTATCTTTCTGCTTTTCAAAATGTTCATAGGTTTTTAAGTGGGCGGACATAGCCATGAACTGGGACAAGGGGTCCACCCCAACATGGATGTGTCCCTGCTACTTTGGAGAGTCTATAAACTCAGCACACAACATTCAGTCATTATCAGTTACTCTCTTAACAACATATCAATCAGCAGCTCCAATTTGGACCCACAAAGAAAAGAAGGAGGGGGCACACAAGGGCTGCTGTGACAAGGGGCATACGCCAAATGGTCGCAACAACACAGAACAGAAAAATGGAGAGAGGGGGGTGCAGACATATGACACACAACAAAAAACAACCACCTAATGGGCACAAGAAATCCCTGGCGCAGCAAACAGCTTGCACTTTCTCCTTCATTCCCACCTGTTGCTGTCTGACAAACAGCCATCACAACACCAAGAAACCAACAACACACGCACACACATATGCGCACACACCTCTGACCTGTAAGCATCGCACACTGTCTCCACTTTTCTGTTGTCTGGGCATCATGTTATTGAGTGTGTAGCATCTTGCTCTCTTTTACACAATGATGAGTTGGATGTGTGCATGCATGTGTCTGTGTGTGTGTATTGATCTAAGAAGTGCTAAAAGGATAAGGGGGTCCAGACAAGTCTGACCTCATTTCTGTCACGTCATCAGCATTGCATCAATGTCTGTCAGTGTACTCCTCCGCCATCTAAAGCTTTCTCTGTAGAAAGCTGAACACAGCAAGTAGTTAATTAACCGATTAGCTGATCAAAAGAAAATTATCTGACAACTTTGTTAACCAACTAATTTTAGGCCCGTTAACGAGCAAAAATTGAATATTCAGTTTGAAACATAAGAACATAAGCCCATGGTGACAGTTTAAATGACAATTTACAGTTATGTAATAAAGAGAAACGCAGCTAATTCTGACTTGAACAAATAACCAGTTATCGATGATGCTGGTTGATTTGCTATTGATCAGCTAATCAAACAACTAATCACTGCAGCTCTAATCTGTTTTATGTCTACTTAACTGAATATCTTTTGGTTATGGACTGTTGGTCACTTAAAACAAGCAATCTGCAAACAGTAACTGATTTTTGGTAAATTGTAATGGTATTTTGTACTATTTCAAATACAGGGCTGGGGAGTAGTGAACTAGGTCTAAACTAGTATTTCAACCATGTTTTGTAGTAGCTTGCTGGCAATTCAACTACTTGTTTCCATTTAGTTAGTAGTTTACTATTGAAACAATTTTGGGCCATAAAAAGAAAACACATGTATTTTATTTTTATTTTTCCATGCTACACGTGAGTGGCTTTTCAGCGTTGGCATGGACATTCAGAGCCAAAACGAGCTGCCTGTTGGAGAGCAACTTTGAGAGACTGCTCATGTGTTATATAAACAAGAGGTTCTGCTCTGACAAGTAAAAATATTATTTAGGCCCAGTATTCAAGATGGTGCAAGTTGAAGACCGTTTTAGTTGTTAAGGCTGTACAAGTCAGCTATGCTGAAAAAGTAGCTTTGCCAATACTGTTCAGACATTTTATAAAATAATCAATTAACAGATTAATCAAAGAAATAGTCCAGATATTATGTAATAATGAAAAATAATCATTAGTTGCAGACTTAAAACAATCAGTTAAGGGGCACAAAGTAAATGCAGTAACCATGTTTTTGTGAGGTGAGTTGCTAATTTAATACTGAATATTTTTCAGGTTACATTTTACGTTGCACTACAAAATGTTTATGTGATTCTTTCCTGCCATATAAGAAGTGGAGCTGCAACTCATGAGAAAAGACTTAGACTAAGGTTGTACAGTTAGTCTTCACCTTATTCTGGTCTGGTTTTAGCTACAGTCTGTATATGGTATGAAATTCACAGCAAACAGACATTATGGTGTGAGCAGCCACACTGACAATCAGAGAGAAAGACATAAAGATGCAGCTAGAGGAGAGGAATGTGTAAACGCATATATAGTGTATTCAAAGTGTGAAATATAAATAGCACGTTGTGGACGCAAGTTTCTGCCCTCACTGTTGGTTCATAAAAAGCTTCAGAGCAGGGGACATGTCCCTAAAGTGGCCCATCTGAGCGCATGCTGTGACCCACATCTCGTTACCTCTTAATGGACTACTCGCTCACTGCTACTGAACTTATAAACTGCAGGGGCATCAGAGCTGCCTGAAGTCATGAATTACAGACCCTGGAGATACAGAGGGGAAATGTTATCACCTTACAGTAGGTGTTCTGTGTATCTGAATCATGATGGCAATCGCCATATGAACTGGTAAATCTTCATTTTTAAATCAAATCAGTTTCAGCTCAGACATGGTGATTATTCTTACACACACACACCGCAGGTCTTTGTCTTGGAGAACACCAAGGGGTTTAGCAGATGTAGAAGAAGATTAGATGAAAAGATTGACCTCACAGAAAGAAACCAGCTTAGCAGCAGCATCTCTCAGTGATGTGACGGCCTTTATCTCTGAGTAACAACCACTACTGGCTGGTTTCTTCCAGCTACATGATGTCAGTAACGTCTCCAAGTCAAAACATGGAGATAAAGACTGACTGTATTGTTCTTGCTCTTTCTTGATTACTGGAAATAAACTGAAGCTATTTATTATTTATTTTTATTCCAATCTTGCTGTGAAACATAATTAAAACCTCAGTTTCACCTGCATCCAAATTTACAGTGAACTGAGACTTTCACGTTTCTTCATCTCATTTAATCTGGCTCAAACTGAATCTAGAAGAGTTTGCATTTTACAAATATTTTGAAGAGTTGTGCTGCTCCACATTGTAAAATGAGCTTTCATACTAATGGCAAAACATGTTATCTAGCTTCAAAGGAAAGCAGATTCTAAGGCCATCTGCCTACTGAATCTTTTACAATGCACAAGGCTCAACTTTCGCTGTATTACCAGCCAAAATGTTTCATTCATATATTGCTTCACATCATTTGGCATTTACTAAGCTACCATAAATCCACTGAAATGAGTGCTTGCACAAAGGTTGGAGAAAAACATAAATAGGGTTTTACGTAGTTGAAAATGAGAAACACTGTCTTTTATTGAGAGGGAAGCTGTTTTCTGTGACTAATTCTAATACTGAGCTAAAAGTGGAATGACTGATATTAAATGTTTTGAGTTCATTTGAAATTGCATTTCACAAGTCTTCAGTCTAAAGGCCACTTTATATTTATGATGTTATTTTTAGCCATGCTAGTGGCACAGCTCTGGAGATGGCATTGTAGGCCAATTGGTCCAGACTAAAATACAGTATCTTGACTATCGGAAGGATTGCAGTCAAATCTTAGTGAAAGCATTCGTGGTTTACAGACAATACAAGCATGTAAGCACCACAGTGAGGTTTTCCTTTGTGGTTTTCAGTGAAATGTCTCATCAACCATGAAATTACTAGGAAATATGGATACAGACATCCATGCTTCTGTGAATAGGTGATCTGACCTTTCGCCTAGCACCATCATGTGGTCAAAACATTCCCAGTCCTACTTAAAGTTAGAAAAACACACCCTTTTTTCAAACAGTAAGTCAATCTCAGTTTCTCAGTGAGCATATTTGTATCCAAAGCTGAAAATGAAAATGTCCATATTTTTAAAAATTGTTTTAACTGTTGTGCAGAAGCTGCCAAGTGAAAATGAGATGTCAAGAGGTGCCATGCGATAGGCTAGTTGGCTTTTTGGCTTTACTTGCACACTTTTTTTGTACTGTGCAAACAAAAAGACAAAAATGTCAGGCTAAGAGTGATACATGTATATCACTACATCATCTGTATCCTTCTGATGTCCTGTCCTGACCCTTGGTTCAGTTTGGTCAGTGTTACCTGGGGCCAAGTTAACCTGAATATCCACACCCACAGGACCGCCAGCTCAGATGGACTGTTCAGATCCTTACTCCTACACTGCTGCAACCACAGCCACAACCACATACACATGCAGGTTTAAAAAAAAAAGCATCCTCCTCCTGTGTATTAACAATAGGCAGTGAGCCTGACAGCACTCTGGTAACATCTGATACCCTCAATCGCCTTTCTGTTGTTGATGGTCTGGGGAGCTTCCCCTAATTGTCAAGCACACACACACACACACACACACACACACACACACACAGTCGGGTGGGGGCACAGTAATAACACACAAGACCAAGCAACTTCCAACAAACAAGAGACTGAGATTAGGGAAAAGTCTGTTCCTACAAAAATTAATTCCAAACAATGCTCTAATGGCGTCTAAGTAAGTAATTAAAAACCATGTGGAGTATTTCTGAAGTTAGTGAAAACAAAATCTTACATCAAAATTTATATTCTTAAAAAAAAACTAATCTTATCCATCAGTGCTTGTAATGGTCTCCTCCACACCAATGAAAAAAACCACAGCTCCAACACAAACTGGAGTGTGTTTCCAAAATAAGCACACTAGTTGTTGATGGGTAAGTGTATGTTATGAAAACAGAAGCTGAGAGGTGACGTGAGAAGAAATTAGGTGCATATCTCAGAGCAGACAGAGCATAGGAGGGGCAGAGAGAGCAAACAGTCACACAGGGAGTTAGAAGGGAGCTCTCTTGGGCCCGTAAGCCAATTACGGGAGCAGCATTGATTGAAGCAGCACTTTAAGGCCTTGTCTACACAAGTAGTCCCTTAATACACTGGTCAGATGATGAGCGCGTCTCAGCCGCAAACTATGGATAGATGGCCATTTGCATCGATTATGGTGTCAGTGGGACAAACCACTTTAAGGATGCTAAAAGGACTAATAGAGAATATTTGGTCTGAAGAGGGGTTAAATGTATTTTAATTAAAGAAAGTGTGACTCAGTTGTCATGCTTTAAGGCGAGAAGTCTACTGCCACTGATATGGACAGATACCGGACCTGTTCCTTCAGTCCTGATCAGCTGATCTGGAGACCGAAGTAAGTATTGTATCATCCCATTCCTTGGCACATTTAATTGTGCATTATTGACTGATTTTATCCTGAGTGCCATGGTTGTGTTCAATCAGCATTTCCATCCCCCGCTGAAGGCATTGCCAGCCCTTAATGATTTTTAAAGGGGAATAGAGCACAGATCAATGTAGAGGAGGCCCTCAGATTAATGATTAAGCATATAGCAGCCCCATTGGAAATCCTATCAGGAACCGAGGTGCTGCTAAGGTTCAGTTAACTACCATGGGATTGAGGGAGCTTCAGTAAGGAGCTTCAGTGCTTCCTCTAAAAAAACACTCATGTAAATCCATGAACACATTTCAAGTAACATTCAAAACTTACTATTAAACAGAAGAAGCTTCTAATTGATTTTCTGTCAAGTATATCTGCAATGTTACAAAAAACCATGTCTGACATGGCTTTACATGCCTAGAGGATAGGAAACTGTCAAGTACAGAAAGCTTATACTCTGATGTTCTTATGCTTTGATAAAACAACACTGGAAATTCTACCATCTTTGCTCTGTTTTGTTTAGGCAAATTCTGCTGCTTGTGTGTAGACACCAAATAATCATTTAAGAAGTCAGGACTGCAGCTAACAATCATTTTCATTACCGATTTTCCCTGCGGATTATTTTCTCAATTAACTGATCAATGGTTTTGTCTACTCAAAGTCAGAAAATGACGAAAAATGCGGCCATTACACAACTCCAATATTATATCTTGCTTACAGCTCAGACATAATTCATTTCTGGTCACATGAGACAAAGACCTTCCTATCTGAAGAGCTGGAATGAAAGAACATTTATAAAATTATCTAAAGAGTTGCAGATTACTTTTCTGTTGATCAACTAATCCATTAATTGATTGATTGTTTCAGCTCTATTTTTGTTACATGAGAAACATGGTTTTATATTTAAAAAAAAGTATTTTTATGTCTCAAAGTGTAAGTTAATTAAAAGTGCAGTGTTTCAGTATTTCAAGTATCATATTGGCACAAGCATCAAACAAGTGTAAATAGTACTCAGCCATGCATTTCTGGAAAGGGTAACATCAAACGAAGAGCTGGTTCCTAGCTGTGACTGTTTGAATGAAGGGATGATGAAGTTACCCATTAAGGAAGAGAAGGACAGAGGACACAAAAGGAGAGTGAGGCCAGACACACAATACTGCTTTTGCCCAACACAACAGGCCATTCTTTCAGCTCGCGCCACAACACTCCACATAGCTGAGTCCCAGCCGCTATTCTCCTGCTGTTCCCCTTGCTCCCTCCCTATCGCTCTCCTTTCAGTATGAGGGAGAAGAATGAGAGAAGGGGACAGCAAATGAATAGTAGGCAAGCACATATACAATCTGAAGCATCATTAGCTGGAAATTTTATAAAATTACACAAAAGATGCTAAGGTGTTTGCTTTCCTTTCACCTATTATAAACCACAGTTTCACAGGGGACAGCCAGAAGAGAAATAGGGAAGAAGCTTTCTTTTAAGGAGTAAAGCTGAGAGCAATGAGCTAGTGCACAAGGAGGGTTGCTCAAAGAGGTAAAAATGAAGGGAGGGTGGAATACGAAAGAGCCAGCAGGGGGGAAAATGTCCTCTATCAGCAGGCGAGAGTGTCAACAGATCAGTGTTTAACTTCAGCTCTTAAACAAACACCATCTCAGACAGACAAACATGCATATGTGTGCACATGCAAATCTACTGTCATGACAGACACACAGCACAAAACATCACAGCCCATCGGTATCATACTATAGATCTGCAAAGGCACTGATTCCTACAGTGTCTCAAAAAAAACACCTGCCTCTGTATTTCTGCCTTTGTGTGTAACCATCTATTCTCCCCACCCACACCTCTTCCTATCTGCTCCCAGAAGCCAGGGCATCACTCCCAGGAGAAGAAGTAAATGTCACTGAATTACCTCTACACCACTACCGCAGCTGCTTTCCTCTCTGCACGTTAATCCACAGAAATATTCAAAAAGATAAATCCAAATAGACTGAATTCTGCTCTCCCTCTTCCATCCAAACTGTCCATGGATCATCCAGTTGTCTGTGGGCAACTGCTAGCTCCCAGCTTGTGAGCTCATTCAAGCAGGCATCTAGTAGGCAGCTTCTGTTTTTCTTCAAATCTCCACAAGCAGAGTAAATTAGAGGTCCAGCCCAGCTTAGGGGCTAAGCCAATGTGAGCTATTCACACTCCAGTTCCTGTCTGAGGCCAATGGCTGCAGCCCCTCCTGCATACACCCGCCCACTACTACTCCCTCCCTTCCTTCCTCTCACTTTCTCTTTCTTTCTCTTATTCCCTTTCTCCTACTATCTTAGCCTTAAATATAGACTCTTGACATTACATAACACATGGTCCTGATAAACAGAATGCTGGGTTACAAGTGCAGAGTGCAGGTATTCAGGATGCATTCAAAGATGGGAGGGAAGTATAAAATCATAGTGTAAAAGGCAAGAATAAAAAAATATTTTTAAATAATAAATGTGTAAATATTAAATATGACAGTTGACTGTCAAGACCAGACCAGAGACCCTAGATTGATTAGGACCTTGGGAGATTAAGAGTGCACTGGCAGACCAAAGGAAAGCATGTGCTGTACCTGGCAACACAGGCCTGTATCTGCATGGACATGAACTGCTGCCTAGGCAGCCTCACCACAAAACCCAGGAGCTGCCCTTAGGGAAATAAACTGCAGCTGGATTCACATGGTCCAAGCTCAGCCACATGCTCTACAGCTAAAAGTTACAGTATAAAATAAAAAAGATTTGATGGCAGTCCTGAAATAAATCAACAATAATTTGGTATGCAGTATTTATTATGTTAATGTACTATAAATGCTCCATATTTTACCTTAGATAAAGGTGGGGCGTGCGATGGGAAATTTATATCAGCACCCTTTCATCATATTTCTACATCACCTAGTGACTTATTATTTACATTACCCTTTGCTGCTAAACAGCAGGCTACTGAGGTCAGCAAAGCAGTGTGATTCTGCGAATGATATTAAGGAAATAGATCAGAATCAGAATCAGCTTTATTGGCCAGGTGTGATGGACACACGAGGAATTTGACTCTGGTACAGCGGCTCTCAATGTGTATGTACATATCAACAAGGAAAGGAATGTGCATTAGGAAAAGAGATTAAAAAAATAAGAGTAAAGTACTTATAGATAGAGACCTGATACATATACTGTATATAGGACAAGGATGAGGACAAGAGTGGACATGTGGGATTAACAGAAGGCTTACCTTAGTATGTATCTTGTCAAAAGACATCAAACTAGGGAAGACAGATGGCTCATTTCACTTTCAGCTACTAATATAGCTACAAAATAGGAATATTGCCTGCTAATTACTACAGTATGGGCTAAATTGTCTATATGTATACATTAAGGTTGCACTACAAAAACATTTTAACAGAAATTTTTGACATTTTGGGAAGCACACTTTCTTGCAGTGAATTAGAAAACAACCACTTTCTTTCATATGTTGAATATGAAGCTAGAGCCAGCAGATTAGCCTAGCTTAACTAGAGACTGGAAGCAGGAGGAAAAAAGCTACCAAGGCTCTGTCCAATAACAAGCTCCTGTGAGCTTTAGGGGAGTTGGCTAGTGAATTTTTTCTTTCTTTTTACTTTACACAGAATCAGGTAAATTTTTCCCTTTGTTTCCAGTATTTATGCTAAGCTAATCAACTGCAGGTTTTACAGGTTTATATTTAGCTTACCGGCAGAGAGTTTTATTGATCTAACTCTCAGCAAGAAAGTGAATACGTGTATTTCCCAAACTATTCCTTCAGGGATTACCTACACTGTCAAAATGGAAGAGATATGGTGGAAAGACAGATAAACATTTGTGTAACATCATTTGCAGTCTGCAAAATGTCCATTACTCGTCTATTCTGACAACAGATATTCAAACTAAAGAAATTAATATTCACTAACTACATAAGACGTGCTGCAACCTGCAATTCTGACGGAGATTAGTAGTTTTGTTTAACTCCAAATATGTAATTTTGTAGTGTAAAAGCAATAATTTGTATGTGGTTCAAAAGCTCTAAAATTATTTTATTATGGATAAACATCATATAAGGCCCAGGGATAAGAGTAGGATTATCCACAGGAGTAAATATGGTCAAAACAGAACAGATACTGTAAGCACAGGAACACGGTGAAGACAGTCAAAGCATTTCAGACTGTGGATCAGTCTGGCATCATCATACTCACTGCTTGGTATCACTGAAGTTAGCAAACACTGAGGAGCTACAGTGTGAAGGTCGCCACAGTGAATCCACATCCAAACCATCACAAGACATTCACAGACAGGATTGGAAAAGACTTGATGATCATAACAGAGTATCTTGTTCAGTCAGGGAATTAGCGTAATTTATTTCCTCCACTGACAACAAACATGAACTAGCCAGATGTCTGAATTATAATTGTCACCCTGTAAATACAGAAGAGAATTTGCACCTGCTTTTATCACTGATCCCAAGCTTTCTATATTTTTGTTCCATGTGGTGGACAGGACTCCCAGTCTGGATGGAGTGTCACTGTATCACTTTAAAGTGACTATGGGGTGATCCTGTCAACAGTCTTTGCATCTTTACTTGAGTAAAAGTAAAGGATGATTGTCTTACTTGAGCTATGGCAAGGAAACATGAATAAGTATTTAAATAATAAAAACATTATTAAGAGCAACACTTTATATGCATAATCACAGTGGCTGCTCATCAGTGTTGATTAAGTTAATGTAAGACTAGGCTCAGGGTACAGCCTGTTCTAAACTGCAAGTGCAGAAACTGAGGTTGTGTTGTTGCAGTGGTTTCCTCTGGATAATGTACCATAAGATGTCTTTAAAAGGGCCTGGAGGAGATTGTCAATAACAAAGACGACGTCAGAGACCACAGCCTCCAGTTCCACCTTCCATCCACTTGCCAATCACACTGACGATAAAACAAGAAGGAAGAGCTGCAGTTCATCTGGCCTGTATGTGGCAGCCTGTGCGATTCATTTTAATGGTAACAAATAAGCCAAATATGACAACACATGCATTAAACATAAACCTCACACACACACACACACACACACACACACACACACACACACACCGTGCACCTCTCTTCATAAATCATTACTATGCAAAAACACACATTTGCCCAGCTTCCTCAATGAACTCTGAAGCCATCATTTTTCCATCCCTTGTCGTTTTCAGAGCGCTGTCATGTTAACGTAGCAGGCATTTGGTCACATGAGCAAACTCTAAACTGTGCGTATGTGAAAAGCAGGCAAACAGAAGCTGGGGCCCACTCATCCGTTACAAGAATGAATGGCCATCATTAGCATGAGGCTCCCTGGCAGCACCCTGCAATGC
Source organism: Monopterus albus (assembly GCF_001952655.1). NCBI lineage: Eukaryota > Metazoa > Chordata > Actinopteri > Synbranchiformes > Synbranchidae > Monopterus > Monopterus albus. Next base: position 113,528 of record NW_018128245.1, on the reverse strand, counting down.
AGCGACACACACAATGGCGAGTGCCATGCTTCCCCCTGCCGTTCCCCCAAAGAAGCCCTTTTGTTTGAGCAGCATCTGGACCTGACCTCCATGCATTTGAGGCTAATGACCCCCCTTTTCCGCTCCCTCTTAGCTCCTCATCTCTTCTCCTCTCCTCTCCTAACCTCCTAAAACCTGCTCTGCTGCTACAGCAACCTTCCCCCCTCTTCTTTTTCTTCCCCTTCCTCTCCTTTCCTATACCCTGTCCGTTCTTCACACACAGATACACTCCCTCCCTCCCTCTTTTAGCTAAGGAGAGCAGCCATCTCTTCCTTTTTGAAAAGAAGGTCTGTGTACTAGTGGGCCTTACACAAAGCCCGCGGGGTGAATTAGAAAACCAAAGAAGAAAAAGCACCAGGGCTACTGGCCATCTGTCCCTTGCCCAAAGTGTACCTGCCCCTCTCTTGCCCTCACATAATTCCCACCCATACCCCCACCTTCCCTGATTCCCTTAGCCTATATACACAGCATCAACCACACACACTCTAAGCCATGCATACATCACAGGCTTCAGATGGCGGATAGCGGTGAGAGTGTAAAAAAGAAGAAGGAAAGAATGAGGAGAGAATAAGGAGCTGTCACTTGCCTGGATGCAGAACGAGTCCAGAGCCAGCGAATCAAGCCTTAATCCTTTTCTTTGTGTGAGCGTCAAACAGAGAAATTTGTCTCCAACAATGATTTCCCCAAGATCAGCAGTGGATTGGAAAACAAGGAAGCAAGGGAATGAAGGACAGCAAGGAGGGGAGGGAGAAAGAGAGAGACACAGAGAGGAGGAGATGGAGGGTGAGAGCAGCAGGGGTAGAGAGACAGTGGGAGCAGTTAGTGTGACAGAGAAAGACAGAAGAAGGCAACAGCCACCGCCAAGCCACAGGGACGCTGACACTCGCTGGAGGATTTGAAGTGAAAAGAGGAGAACGACAGAGAGAGCAGAGAGAGAGAGAGAGAGGAAGCGGGAGGGAGAGATCAGGTGGGGGGAGGGAGGATTGGTTCGCTCTGTGGCTCAAATGCCGGGATAACGCTGAGATAACCCTCATCCCCAAGCTGCAGCTGTAGATGTGAGAGGGAAATGAATCCCACGAGAGAGCAACTTATCTATCAATTATGACATTTGCTGCACATGATAATAATGGCCATCTGTAGCAGCAGGGCTACGAAGGAGAGGGAAGAAGGGTGGGTTAAAGGGGGAAGTGATCTTCCTAAAAATACACATTTACACACACATGCACATGCACACACGCCCAAAAGAAAAAAAACCCACCTCGGCCAGTGGTGGAGGGAAAGGCACCTGTTCGAGTCAAACATAGGGAGAGGATGAAACACAAGCTCAGGAGAGGGGGAGGAGACATGACAGACACAGAGACAAAGGAAACAGAGGCCTGAGAAGTGTGGCTTTTATTTGACTGCTTTTGTCATTCTGCCGTGTCATGCCGAGAAAACATTTGCATGTGTATGTGTGAGAGGGAGACAGACAATAAACAGGAGGTGGCAGCGATAGTAGGTCACCAAGAAAGGGAGAAAGGGAGGAACAGGAAGAAAGAAAGCAAGAGAGGACGGCTATAAACATTTCACTGATAAACTGGCCAGCATTGTGTTGTGGCCCAATTTGGCCTTTTCAGTTTTTTGAAAAGTGTCTGAGAAATACACAGTCAACATATCCACAACTGTTGTCTAATTACTTTAAAGGATTATTGAGAATCATACAGGATAAGCCCGGGGAAATTTTTATTACTGTCAATAAATCCCATAAAAAAAGACAAATCCAACAATCAGTTGATGCCATGTTAATAAGTATTATCTGTGTAGCCAAAGTCTTTCAAATGTCACTTCTGTGCACCTCCATTGTTGTCCAAAATAAAAACACATCAGTGTGCCATACTGTCTCACTGGATGACATGTTCACGCATCACCATGAACGTGGACACTAAAGCCCCTTTCCCACTGCCCAAAAAACCTGTGTAAACTCACCACACCTCGGCTTTTGGCAGCAGTGGGAATGCAACTGTTGGGACAAATGACTCTGCAATCGAGACGTGTCGTTATCCACTTTGCCTTGGCACACCTCAGCTTAGAAATGGGAAAGCAAAACCTGGCTAAACCAGCTAACACAGAAAATGACGTGCACATCGTCATCAGCCATCTCAGCAATGAATTCCATCCATCTTTGTTCAATCAGTGCTCTAACATGGATCAGTCTATGCCAAGTTTCTATGCTTTGTTAGATGAACAAAAGTACTGGCGTATGTGTCTGACATCACCAACGTGATGATGTCAAATATGACATACCAGAGTGGAAACAAACTCGTCTGCTCGACACCCAAACCGGGTCAGTCGGCAGTGGGAATGCCATCAGAAGCCAGTTAAAACTGGGTTTAGCCGCGTATAAAAAACCCATGTATACATGGTATTTTTGGTGGGAAAGTGGTATAAGTCAATCTCTATTAGGTAGGGCTGTGTATTGGCAAGAATCTGGTGATATGTTACGTATCACGATACAGGGGTTACGATCCCATATATTGTGATATATTGCGATACTGTAAACAAGGCGATATATTTTGATTTTTTTAAATCTAATTTTAGAAAACTGTCACAAAATACGCAGCATACCATCATATGTATAAAATGTCCTGTAAAAAGAACTATCAACACAAAAAGATTGGACTTGCGCTAAAGCCTGTAATATGAAGGTAGCTTATTTCTTGGTGAACCTTGGTTCTGTAGTAAAACTGACATAAATGACTCCTATAATATTACATCTCTGAATTTACCTCCAATTTAACTTTACCTGCTCAGAAAATTTGATTCCAATGACCTTGTTGATTTGAAGCTTTTATCTTTCCGATCTAATGGCTTATACCAGTCCACTAAAGATAAACCGACTCTGCTATAATGATTATCCATCCTCTAAACACAGTGAAAGCAGCAGATGTGTGGTGGCTCAGGGATTATCCTGTTACTGTTCAAGACAACTCAACTTTCACTGCTTCTCTTGACAGCAATGTCTAAATCAGCATCCTAGTCTAGACATTGCTTTTAGAAGAAGAAGATATCCGGTATGTAAGTTTTAGTATGTAGTTCTTAAAGAATTTGAATGGCTTTGGAGTTTAATCTATCCAGTATTAGTCTGAAAAAATAAAAAATAAATGAAAAGTAAAAACAAGATATAAATCCCTTTAATAATCTGGTGACCCCTCAGACTGCTTTACAATACCATCTCAGGAAAAAGCACATTTAGCACTTTTATTTTGTCTGTGTTCAGTTTTAATGTCAGTGCTGTCTGTCCTCTGCACACTTTCCAGCATCCTGTGATCTCTGTGAGATCCCAGCATATTCATCACATAATCAGGCAGGAATCTATTTTCAATATATCAGAGCATCGTAATCCCAGGCAGGGCAGTGAGGCAGGAGGAGGCTCTGAGAGGCAGATTTACCAGTCACATGACTGAGCGCAAGGGAAGGACAGGCAGTAATAGATTGTGAAATAGAGTGAGAAAGCAAAGAAGAGGGGAAAACAAATTAATCTAGCCGAGAAGCCACATTTTATCAAGTAGCACTGCAATGCAAACATATACAAATGACCACAAACAGCCAAGCTCCAGTCCATTGAAATAGGTGGAAGCAGTGTTTGAAGAGAAGGATGATCCTTGTACATATGCATATGTTTGATAATCAAATCAAATCTGCAAGAGGGGAAAATACACACACATTCTACATACTTTCTAATCACCAATAGATGCACTGTGCTGCTTTGTTTTAACACTATGAACCTCAAGCTTTGTGGTCATCACAACTCAAGCAAAGGATTCTTGAAACACAAACATGACATGTGTACAGTAAGGAAGTGAAGTGAGCAGAGCTGGACTTTGCCACCCAACCACAGATCCAACTGTCTGTGACATAACCAAACCCAGCTGTGGAGTCTGGCACAGAGCCGGAATGTTTGGCTCAAGCCACACTTTTTGTGTATTTCACAGACAGCTGCAAAAATGGTGCTCTGGAACAGTGAAGATGCAACTGTCTTTAATTGGCAGTAATACAAAATCTCCTGTATAGCAACAGTGATGGTGTTTGATGGCATTTCTCTGTTCATTTGTTGGTTCATTTGCTGGGTTTAAATGATGAGAAGGAAATAAAGCTTAACAGAATAATTTATGCATGATTGGAAAGGGTGAATCAGATTAATAGACAATGAAACAAATGAGACAAATACCAAAAGACAGTTAGTCATTGTAGTAAAGATCAGAAGATGATGACGAACAATATTTCTAACTAGATGTAGCCATCATCACATTATCATAAAGACTAATATTTTTACTCACAAGGCACAGCATGGCGATACAGATTGGCTCGGATGACCTTCTGCAGCTCGTGGTCGGGGGAAGACTTCTGAAACCTCAAGCTCAGATAGTGCTTCAGGTCCTTGTTGAGCTTGTGACCTGGAAACAGCAGACATACAGAAACAATTCAAAACAAAACCTGGAGCTCTCCCTTTCCATACAGTTATTTGACCAAAACTAAGTTCTTGAAAGGCCACTACATTACATTAATACCTGTACCAAATTTCACTACAATCCCTCAAATTGCTTTTGAGAAATTTCACCAAGTCAGAGAATCACCAAAGCCATTAGAAACCACCTTCTGGGCACCATAAATGTCTGTGCAAAGTTTCATGCTAATCCATTCAATGGTTTTTGATTATTTTACCCTGGACCAAAGTGGTGGGCCGACCACAGACTGAGTGACATTATCATCGCTAGTGTGGATTTCATTTATTCCATCTTTTCGTAGGGAGGCAACTGCAAAGAAATAAACCTCATCAGCAGTCTGAGTAGAGCAGAGAAACACGGAATCTAACAGGATGATTAATTTAGAAATAAACACAGAGACTAAGGCGGGTCTGGGTAATTGATTAAAAGAGTTTGTAATTGGCTACAATGCCCATGCTTGCTTAGCATCCATCCAATCAGAGCAGCTGATGCTGCTGGATGGAGTTTGAACAGTGCTCCGGCGCCCACAATGGGGCCAGATGGTCAGAGCTCACTCTCACGCCAGGCTCTCATTTAGGACCATTTAATGATCTCCAAATATATCATGCATGTCTGGGAGAGCTGGCAAGCATTGCATGGGGGAGGTGCCATGGTCTCATCTTGGCCTCTGATTACAAATTCTCAGCAGAAGAATTTTGCCTGGCTCTGTGCTTCAAGATGACAGGGTCAGAGTGCTGGCTGGGTAGACAATTTACTTTAGAATTAATAGGAATTATATATTGACCTGCAGTTTAAGTGCCTTTAGCTTGTAATGTGACTTACTACAGCTGAAACAGAATATGTGGGCAAGTTACAATTAGAAGAAAAATGTGATTACATTCTTAAGATTTGATTAAAAAGGAGCAGCTTGGTGGTTTGACCCACTCCAACTACATTCTTTGGAAAAGTAAAAATTTTTGCCAAATGAGACTGAGTCAACCATGATATCACTCTGCCTCACATTGAAGTGTGGTTGTATATGACGGATAAAGTTAAAAAGACAGGGGATGAGTCAAAAAAATTACAAGCAAAGAACAGAGGGTATTTTGACATAAAAACTGTTGACATAAACAATATTTTCAAATTGATAAGTGAAAAATTAATATGGGGGGACAGGATTAAAATTCCAATGTTTATATTTTTAATGTTCCCTGCAATGCCTACCAACTGAAGGCTTACTTTATAATGTAGAAGGTTTAAAGACAGTACTGAACTATGCTTGTCTGAGGATAGTTAGATGTGAAAATAAATACAAGTTTTCAACCGGTTAAGCCAATTAGCTTAGCCAAGCAGGAAACAAGGGAGACTGCTAACTTGGTAACAAAATCCATCTGCCAGCACCTCTATATCTCAGTAATTGATATGTCATGTCTTGTTTGTTTAATCCACACAAAAAACTATGTGTAAAAACGTTAACAGGCCCAGTTGCCCAAAAGTAGCCAGCTAAGTTTCAGTCTCTAAGCTAACTAGCTAAGCTAACTGGCATGTGGTTTCACTTTCATATTTACTGGACAGACATGAGTGTAGTAGCTATTAATCTTCGCATCTATCAAAGCAAATAAGAACATTTCACCAAAATGTCAAACTATTCCTTTCGGTGTAGAGCTGGGACTGGGGGAGACTCTCCATATTTCGTTTGTGGGGTGACTGTGGTTCAGTGGGCAGAGCAGTCATCTCCCAACCGGAGGGTTGGAGGTTCGAATCTTGGTGCCTGCAGTCCACGTGTTGAAGTGTCCTTGGGCAAGACACTGAACCCCAAATAAAGGTGATTAACCTTGTGCAAGCAAGTTATTACGAACAACAGCACCATTATTGTGTCTGTAGAAATTATGACACAAGCAAAGGAGAACATTAAGTTACACTGTATACAGAGCGACAAAGGCCAGGTTAGGAGGAGGTTTCTGCCTAAACCTAATGGGACTATGAAACGTTTGGACAAACAACATTGGAAGACTTGGAATTTAATCTCACTAAACAAGGCAGGACAGAGACGAAAGGTGCTTGCAGCCTGAGAGGAAGGACTACTGAGGGACAATATACTGGGGACAGGACAGACAGAAATCAAAAGCATGTGAGAAGCTGAGAAAGTGAAAATGATCTTAAAGCAGAGGAGTGTCTATCATCTTCTGTGAGGTGTGGCCCTGTGGTGACATCATCATTTGTTAACACCAGCTTCCTCCCCTCATGGACGTGACTATAAATACCAAAGCATGTGATACAACACACCATACCACAAAACAAATATTAAATGTAATGCGATCAATTTGACACACACAGTGTAAATCACATTTAGAAACACAGCTAGGCTAATATTATTGTATCCAAGAACGTGATTTTGGTATGGGGCATTTTCTGTCCAGAAATGGAAATACTGCTTGGTAGTCTAGTTTGCTGTATTTTTCCGTTCCTCTACACACACACACACACACACACACACACACACACACACATACAACGCACTGTGTTATTCAGTGCAAGCAAAGCACAGTCAGGTAATTGTTACCTAGCAACCAGCCAGTGCTGACGACCATCATTACAGTCCCTGCTAGGCAAGCAGCAGTCAGATTGTAAAAGGAAAAACACATACAACACCACACTTGCACTCACACTTACTTAATATACACAAGTATTCTTTCAATTAGTTCATCCTCTGCTGTTCATTTTCCATGTCTGTGGTGGTTTGATTTATAGAAACAGCCCCTCATCAAAGATAAAATATGACTGGATCATGCAGCACATACATCAGTGTTTGCGTTCACTGTCGTGTCAGTCCTGCTGGCTCAGATGCTTCCCCGCAATAAAGGCCGCTGTCAGAAGCAACCCCCTCCTGTGGGTACATACAATTAGCAGAGGGCAGGCCGCCCAGGTGTCATGCTCCATCAATGAGAAAGTCATCAAATATTCAATATTTATAAGGATTAAAACCACGTGGATCAAAGATTACAATCACACCACTGTAGCATATCTTTTTTTTTAATCGGAAAAGGCTGCTAAACGAATAAGCAGATGTTATGGTGCTGTAGAATTGACATTCTACATGTCAAAATGAAAAAAAAAAACATCTAGATGCTTAATGATATAAGTTTTCTTTATGTGATCCACTTCAGCTGTGTTATAGTTGGACATGTGTTCAACTGAGAAAAACACAGTGAGCATCAGAATACGCTAGAGTTTTCAATTTATTATAATGTTCAGCTTTACAGAAAAGGATTTTAGACTTAAATAAAACAATGAGTGTTTTTTTTCTTGACCCATTTGGAGTTTTTTTCCTCAGCAGCATGCAACAAAAACAAAGCTTTAAAATCTAAACAAAAACATCCAGATATAGTGAGAACACAGGAGCTACTATCTCAGCTCCAAAACCACAGCACTGTGTTCTACAGAATTTTACGCAATACACATGGTGAATTGGACAATCTGAATGGAGATCCTTCTATTATATACAATAAGATTATGGAGTAGTGTAGCTGAGAATGTGTGAGCTGGACATTCTCATACACAGTGTCTGATAATCCATAGCTCTATGAACAAGGCTGCTATTTTTATAAAAACTGATGGATGTTAGTGGATTAAAAATTTTGTTGAGGCACAGGTCTGATTTTAATACAATAAAGGCTTTATATGTTAGAATAGTATGGGAGTAACTGCTCAGAGTAGAGAGCACTTATGAAGCACACAGACATGAATCCAGAATTTCCAGTATGTTAATACTAATATGTCTCTGTGGTAGGTTACAAGGACTTTTAAATTCTACAATGACTGCATTTATAGAGAGTAACCTTTGGTTGCAATGGTAAAAGTGTGTAGAAATATAATGGAGATGTTGATCTGAACAGGGACCATGTCCCAACACATGCCGCTTCTGGTCCTCATTACATTTAATCCACCCATTCAAACTAGTCTTCTACTTCCGCTTTTCCATATAAAGCAGATCGCCCACCGTCCAGGTGGTTATACACATCGTTATGTTCATCTGTTTGCCCTTCCGCGGCACATCGTTTTCTGCTCCATTGCTGGCTCATCTTCTCCACCATTTTTTGAGGGTTTGTGCCTGCCGGTCCTGCTCCACCACCCAGGCTTTCACCTCCTGTTATGCCATAGGCAGGCTGTGGCTGCCTTGTCTCCTCCTATGCAAGGGGGTCCACCGGTGCCCAGTAGAGGTGCAGATCTCTGAAGCCTTTTTCCCCAAACCACAGTTCACAAGAATTACACCGCATTCAAACATCCAGTCGACATTCATCCTTTCCTGAGGGCAGTGCCCCTGGTAGTACAACAAAACAACAAAAATAGTAGAAGTATCATATTTACCGAAACCATGGCAGCAGTGCTTTGAGCCAAATGCTAACATCAGCATACTAACATGCTCAGAATGACAATGCTAACATGTTGATGACAAGTGGTATTTTTACTATGGTTAGCATCTTAAGAGTGTGTAACAAGCTAACATTTGCTAATTGGCACAAAACACAAAGCAGCTATAGCATGAGTCCAGGTGAGGAATTTCCTAGTTTTGCAAGTGTTTGAACATAAACCAAAGTAATAAACAAACTCAAAATTTGCCTTTAAACCAACCATAACACAAACCATCATTATCTGTAGAGCTACAATGATAGCTAAAGTTTAAAGATGAAACAATTAATTGTTTATTCGATGGACAAAATTGCCAGTAATTATTTTTTAAAGAAAAAAATATTTCAGTATTTACTATCTGGTTTTCTTAGTTTCGTATAATAATAAACTGATTATCTTTCTGTTTTCTACTATTGGTCAAGGAAATTAAAGCATGCCATCTTGCGCCATTGGAAACTTAAACAGGGGTTTTTCATAATTTCTGACAATTTTTAGACTAAAATATAGCTTCACAGCTAAAAGATAACTGACTATGATTCAGTCTGTAGAGGATAAAATGGATCATTTGAGAGCTGGAAGACAGGATACTCTTGATTCTCATAACAATGAAATTACTCCACCAGGGAAAATCAGAGATAACAGAGACATTAGCGTGTTGAGAAATGGTGTCTGGGAGCTGAGATGTTTTTGGAGCCGGGCGTGTGACAGAGGACGGTGACAGAAGAGAGATGTGTGAGGATATGAGCCCCCTGTCCTCTTACACATAAGCAGAGGATGAGAGAGAGATGGATTTAACCCAAATAAGAGTGGATTATACACATCCTCTGTGCCTACTGTCAGCATTACATAACCTACATAATCTAGTCATGCATCCTTGTCTCATTTTGGGATTGGGTGGAGGGTGGGGCTGTGTTCTCAAACATCTCAGGAGATTTTGATTCAACTATTCTTTTTCATATATTTCTGTGCAAATGAAAGCACAGATTTGGACAAACTAAACTCTCATGTAGTATGGTAATAAAGTCACATTTGGAGAACTTTCAACAAAATCTCTGCATTACAAACATGTCAGCCTGATAGCAAGAAAGCATAAACATATGCTAGTGGTTGCCTAAAACACCAGCAGAAGGCTGTACCAAGCAGCTGCAGCCTATAGTACCACATAACAGCTGTTGTCACCACAAGTCACTGCTACTACATGTCAATCATGTCTATGGAACTAAACAATAAACATGCCAGGTGGTTATTACTGAAAAACAGAATGCTAGACATCCAAATAGCAGTTGTGGTTTGGGTGTTTTTGATTATTTGTATGTACAAGCAGACAAATTAAATCAACACTTTATTGAGAATGAACATTAATTCAAGAAAATGTTTATGTGTGTGTGTGTGTGTGTGTGTGTGTGTGTGTGTGTGTGTGTGTGTGAGAAGCTCTGTTCAGCTGCTGATTGGCATTCATCTCCCACCCTCCAGCTCAACACTGCCCTCTGTGTCTCTGAGCCTCACCACCAACAAGCCTGCTTCACTCACACCCATTACCACGGCAACCAAGAGCCAGCCCACTAATGAGATGAGCCATGGTGGACATTATGGTTTGCTGCCACCCAGTGGTGGATCTTAAGTCTATGGGGAAAAAAACCAGACCTACAAGCATGACTTCAAAGATGTGATTCTTAATCCCTCGTGGTTGCATTTGGAGTTGATTTGAAGATTCAAAATAGTATATAACACCAGCAGCAGTCACATTACCAAGCAAGAACATTTATTCAAATACTGTCCTCAAATACAAGTTTAAGTTACTTCTGCTTTATTCGAGTTATATTTGTCTGCAAGCAAAATGCATAGCTTACATTGTTTTTTCACCATTTACAATAAAACACTCTAAAACAAATATAAGCATCACCAAAAACAAATCAACTTAACTAAGGGTCTATATGCAGGCGTCTAGTAAGTGCAACAGTGGTCGAGGCATGTCAGGAAGACTTCTGGTCTTATGTGTCAGGCTTGTCTTTGTGTGTTTCTGTCTGCCCTTCAAGTTGCTGCTGGCACAGATTTGGTGTTAAATGACAGGCAAGTTGCCCTTACTATGCGTAGAGGTGAACAGACAATAGAGATTAGAAGACAAACACACACACACACACTGGGCTACCTAATGAAACGCCACCTGTAGCAATGATAGAGGGGATTATAGTGCAAAACAAGATGCCCTCCCAAGCTCAATCCCTAGCAGAGTTTGTTGGGCCATGAAACAGCCAGGTGCATCACAATCTGTCTTCAGAATTAATGCAACTGATATGATGCTTTCAAAGTAACCGTACAACATCTTGGGAAATAAGCTTGTTTGCTTTCTTGATGAGCGTTAGGTGAGTTCATGCTTCTGTGCATTAAATATGACTCCTTCAGCCAGGTGGGTGAGCTTAGCTTTTATACTAATTTCTCCTTTACATAAGACTGAAAACAGAAGGAAACAGCTAGCCTGACACTTTCTGAAGGTAAATCTGTCTGCCAGCACCTCTAAAGGTCACCAGTTGAGACATTACATCTTGTTACACAGGCCAGCAGTGACTCCTAGAAGTTACTGATACTGGCCAAGAAATTATCCAGCTCATACCCCTGGAAAAAGCATGATTTGTATTTATTTGATATATATGATATGATATATGATATAACCCCATCATGAATGAGCTTTAGAGGTGTTGATAGGTGCACTTTATTACCTTCAGACAGACTCAGGCTAAGCTAACTGGCTGCTGGCTCCAGCTTCACGCTGAACGACCAGACATGAGTGGTATCAATATTCCTAACCTTACAAAATATGTAGCAGACAAGTCAACTCTGTGTATTATAAAGAATACTACTCTACAAAAGGAGAAAAAGACTTCAGAAGCTGTGGTTAAATGGGGATTTCACCAGCCTTTGTGTTATTACATTTTGACTTAGCAGGCACCACTCTGGCTGCATCCTTCTATCAGGTGTGGAGCTGTAGCACAACAGGAGCAACAGAAACACACAGACACAAAATCATGCATTGATTGCCCATTACAGTTTTATTTTACTAAGCTATTTTGTAAATCTCTAAATTGCCCTATTTATCATACCCTAAAGCTCCCAGGCCATCTCAGGCCAACAGTACAGACCTCAAAGTGAGCACAAAGAGATGGCATTTCCTCAGAGGACAAATAATATTGTATTTCCTCTGACTGATTCCAAATAATGGCCACAAAGTAGGAACTGGAAATGGTGGTTCTTAAACAGTAAATTCCATTGTTTCAGCTGCTTCCTGTGGGTTTCAGGATGTCCCGTCAGTCAACACTTGGACTCTCCAGTTACAGATGAGAGCATTTAACTCGACATTATCCATCAATATAAGGAGGGGCTGTCTGAAAGAGGTGAACATGGGGAGGGATGCAACACACAAAACTAATAAAATGCTCCTGCTCTCAGTAATGAGCATCACTCTTGGTGTGATATAAGTAGCTGCAATCTCAAGCTATTTCACAGCCATTATCCTGGTTGAGAGAGTTCATGACAGCTGATGCAGGAGACATGATGCTTAATCATATTAGGCATGGAATTCACTTGTTTTGTTCTTATATCAGTTAAGCTCAGATATATTCTGTCACCCCCTTTTACACACTCACACACAGCAGCCACACATATTAAAAGTGGTGTATTTAGCTTCTTCATCTGCACATGTTCACATTTACAGTCGCCATGTTATTGCTGCCTGACATGAGCCCTGCAATCAGAGCCACAGGGGTGGAGAGGAAAAAAAACAACAATCACAGAGGTCTGCCGTAATGCTAGGGGCCAATGTTCTGCCTTCTCCCTCTATAATTACCTCCATAAGCAGCCACACCCAAGGCTGCTTTCAAGTTATTCCCAGGCCAAAGTGTTGTTCAGTGGAGATGAGGAACATTGGGGAAAACCAGACAGGAGCCCAGAATGACACTCAACAAAAATAATGTCTCCTCTGTATTTCTTTAATACTGGCTGTGCAACATTCTATCAAATCAGGTGTTTTACAATATTTTTGCCGCAATACTACAAATCACATGTTCTTTACATTACTACAAACCCATTCCCAGAGTATATCACAGCTTTTTAAAACCAGTGGTTCTGGCTAATTTCAGAATGGTAGGAAAGATCTTAAGCTATAGCTACCAACACCAGCTGAAATCTTATTTTTCCTGACCTGCATAATGGTTAAACTCATCTTGCTGCTGTGAAGTAGAACTGGGTGTATCAGTGCAACCATGACCTCACTGTTCCATATGGTTACAAGTAAAAGACTTTTATTTAATTTTATTCCATTTTATTTTATTTCGGATTTGGTTCTCCAATTTTAATGAAACATTTTTTTAATTTCATAATGATATAACATGAAACTAAATGAAAGGTCATTCAGACTGGTGCATTCAGGTGCCTGTAGGAAGATGCAAAATCCAGAAGATAGTTTTACTAAATTTCACTGGATTTTTGATACCAATATTTGGAAGTTAAAAAAAAAATTGATAATGGGGCTGATTGTAATTCTTTTTAATATGACACATAAAAAATATTGATACAGATCCCCTAGATTTGTTTCTAAAACGTGACTAAAAGACATAATTAGAACATTTTACTTATCGGCTAACATACTAAATACATATTCATCTGTGATAAGTTAACATTGGCCGATAAGTCAGTGTACCCCTCAGAGAATCACCATCTTAATGTGGTGGATGGATGGATATATCATGTCCGATTTGGTCTAATTCTTCTGAGAGTTACCTGTCAACAGAAACATCTGTAATAAAAAACCAACTTCACTATATTCTCTTCACAAAATGCATGTTTTCTTATTGTTTTATCTTCTGATATTGATTTTTTAAAATCATATGTCATGATTGAGATACTACTGCTGCCAACACTGAAATGTTTCTGAAGCAGTTAATTTAAGGGCCTATTTTAATTATTGCTAAACCTGATGATTGTTTTCTCGGCTAATTGTTTTTTTTTTTTTTTGTAAAAGGGGGGGTATCACAAAATATCAAAATCTTTTGTTGAATTAACAGTCTAAAATCCAAATATATTCACTTTAAAATTATATAAAAAGAAAGGTAGTAAATCCTCAGAAGACCAGACTGTGTTTAGTATTTTACAAATGCCTTAAAGATTTGGTCATTATCAAAGCAACTGTTGATTAATTAATGTCCATAACCTTTATAATTTTGTAGAGATGATGTTGACTATAAACACTGGTTTTGGACAGAACCTCTGGTTTTGATTACTGGACATGCAGAGATGACTGAATGGTTCATGTTCTGACCCAGTTCTGCTGTGTTGCTGAGTCAGACTCAGCAGTGCATGATGAGTGAACTCGCTTCAAGAAAGTGTCTTCAGACAAAGACACACACTCACACACGGGCACACACAGAGGCAAGCAGAGGCGGTATGTTCCGCTCTAGTACGCAGCATCTGTTCACTGCTAAATATAACCGGAGGAACCCAGGCCTACCGCTCCTTCTGCTCTCTTTAACAGGCTGAGTAGGCCAAAGGATAGAGGAAGAAAAAAGGAACCAGGGAGGAGGACGACAGGCTGGCACAACTGTAAAGACTGAAAGAAAGAGTAGAAGCTTGAGGGAGAGGGTTGAAAGGAGGGTCAGTCTTGAATGATGTGAGCACCATCCCAGATAAACAGATGTGTTGCTTATGAAGTCTGCCTGCTCCCAAATACAGTATATTTCAATACAGACTAAACATAAACAGTTATTCCTGTCAAAACCTGGAATACCACACTTAGCATACTCCGGATTGGCAGGATCTCTATTCTATTCCTTCTGGGTTCATTTTTAAAGTAAAGGAAAAACACTTCTTTGTTCCATATTCCTTAAAAATGCATAGCGAGCACCTATTTTTGTGCATCCATTGTATCTTTTTCCCTACCATAAGCAACACACGTAAAAACACTGAAGTTTCAAGCAGGCTGAATCTTCCTTGTCGCTGAGAGAAGGCATGCAATCGGTAGTGTATGTGAGCATGCCATCGGTTCTATCTGGCTGCCTCTGTTAAATGTCATTGCCTGCCTGTCTGCCACACAAAGGGCCCCACTGTCATTAAAGTCCCCTCTTTCACAGGAGCCAATGACCACAGGCAACGAGATGGAGATGTGATACACATCCCCATTCCTCCCTCCCTTCTTCGACTGCTGCAGCAGACTGGAAGGTATCACACCACAGGAACGAGTGTGTCATCACCAGCCCGCTAATATGATGAAACTCACAAAGAAACACAAGGCAAGAAATTACCACATTAGGCTTGAATTATGGTTTAGATGCATCTGGATGAAGAAGTGGAACAGGAGAAGCCTGTCCACCGGGTGTGATAACCACTAATTCGTATCCTGAGGGTTGTAATCGAAGGGGCTTCTTGTGTACTTGATGCGGTACACAAACAAGCTGGTGAGGCTGACTTGAAGCGAAGACCAGGAGATAGGACAACCAGTGAGCTATATATCTGAGTTCCCTCCTATGTTAATATTAATTAACATATACGTATGGAACACCCACGTTTACAAAAGCAGTCATTCTAATCAAGCAGCTATCCAACAGAAATATTGAGCTGTGTGCAGGGAAGTACCAGACAGACCGGAGGCCCCATGGCTAGCTTCATTAAAGTAATCTGTCATGTGAATTTCCGCAGTTAGTAAATGGATGCTGCTCCCAGAATTTTGCACTTAGAGGAAGCTTGGCGTGTTTGTCAGAGGACTTAGCCAATATGCTGAAAAAAAAGGTCTTCTTAACCAGAAAGTGAGGCAACCTTGCAAATAATGAAAGTTTTTATAGTGGAACTGAAGAAAACTGCTCTCAAACAGATGGGAAAATAATGCACAAACGATTCACTTACAGAGGGATGGTCTCTCTCGGTCTCTCATTCTATATCTAAACTGTCTGAGAGCAGAGATAACACACAGCAGACTGACAGCTGGGGATCAACAGCTGAGATGAGATTAAAGTGAAACCTTGAATCTCAGCAGCCACCCTCTCTGTTATGATGCTGCAAACCTTCATCAGGTGTGTATCAGTCCCTTGCATCTTCAAATCTATGTTCATAACTTACAACAGTTCTGGTTCCTATTTTAATCACAAAAAAGACATACAGAAACAAAGAATGAGACTGGAGTCCTTTTCAGACATGGTACCATGGTACCATGGTAAGAAACAAAAAGGTAAAGAAATTCCAAAGTGACACTGTTATTTATCAGTGAAATTATCAAGTTTCAAGTAAAAACAGTTTAGATTAAACCTCTAAGGAACACTAAAAGCCGACCAGTCAATCTAACAGTACATGCAAAAACTGGTGTTATTATATGAACCTCTATTTTTTAAAAACTGACAGTACTGTGCACTGCGTTTGGGTTTTGGTGATGCCATGTGACTGATTTGTTGAAGTATCCCCCATGGGTGAAGCTATAACAGATGGTCTGCTGAACAGAGTCTGTCCATTTTTATAAGTACTGTGTGTAAACCGTAACAAGTGAAATGGACAGACTTCAACCTAAAAAGATAAAAATTAATCTGAAACCTAATACAAAGAGTAACACAAAAACATAATGACATATTATGTGAATTTTGCATTGTGCCATCAAGTGACATAAACCTGGTCAGGTGTCTTAACTGGTCAGATCTCCTAATTATGCTCGGTGAAAAGACAAAACTGTCCTTAAACCACTGACATGACCTGTTTTAGTCTCCAACATTCAAACTGGCTCAGATCAAATGTGAATGTGCATCTGTGTGTGATGTTGGGCTGTGGTCACACACTGTGCATCCTTCATAAACCTCTCACCATCAAATCTGACCTTCAGACTAAAACAAAAAAAAATTCACAGATTCTCCTTCACAGCTGTTAGCACCAAACACCAATGTGATTGTGAGATATGAGATGGAAGTACGAAAGGAGGTAACAAACAGGCAATGGAGACAGAAAGAGAGAGGAAAGGGAAACAACTGAATGTGAGGCCTTTAAAGGAATAGATAGATGGAGTGTGTAGCAGGCAGCTGCATTTCACTGCTGAGCAAAGTGAGTGGCAGTGGGGAGCAGTGACTCTATAAGATGAAAAGACCTTTGAAATGGAATTCAAGTGTTGATTTACTAAAACATCCATCTTGTTGCTATGAACGGTCAGTTACCAAAAACTAATGCAAAATCCCTGCAATAAATCCTACCAAAGGTTACAATACCTTTATCTAAGAGAAGTTTTGATGGCCATTTTTCAGTATCTTCAGATATTTTATAGAACAAACAAATCATCAACTAATCAAAAAAGTAGTCGCTAAAAGTAATAATGAAAACAATAATCATCACAGCCCTGATTTAAACTGGAGTGTGAGAATGACACAGGAATATTTGATCAAAGCTTGGGATCCTGTGGTACAAGATGTATGTCTGAAACAAGGGGGGGAAAGACTGGGAACCATTAATGTTGACTGTTTGATGAATGAGAAGACAGAAAAATGTTGACAGTTTTAAAATAAATACAACAAAATAACCATTGTCTGGATCAGCAATGATAACAGCATCACATTTAACATGAATATCACTAAAATGAGATTAGGTGCTGTTTCCCACTCGTTACAGTTCTGTCACTGCAGTGTTTAACTGTGGCTGCTGCCAGTGCTTTAATGAGGCACTGATTCAGTGTGATTGATGTAATGCTTCGAGTCCTAGTCCTTCTGAGCTCTCATAACAAGAGACTGGTGTCATCCAAAATTGGAGATCATATATCAGGATGCAGGATATCACCCAAAATTACTGGGATGATTTATAAAAAGAGCTGATGGTGAAGCAAACAGTTAGATGGTCCTATTTGAGTTTTAAAAATGGAGCCAATTTCTCACTTAGCATAACTTCTTTTCTCTAGTTTTTGTGGTATCATCATTCTATTCAAAGCTATTGTCATATGATGGTAAACCAGATTAGGAATTCCTTCCTTCCTACGTCCTTCGTACTAACAAATCCACCAGAGCTGGAGAGGTGATGACAATAGGACAGGACCGTTTCCAGTGCTTATCCAGGCATTTTCAAACCAGTGTTGAGTCTAAAAGAAGGAAGGAAGTGTATTAATTGTTGCCAAATATAGTAAAGACCTTGTACCTTTTAAAGTGTTTTTAAGTGTTTCCTGGTAAAATCATTCAAGACAGACAGAAAGCTACAATCTGCATGGCATTGGGTAAGGTTTTCTTTAGGTTATCTGAACATAACTGACAACGATATTGATGGAAAGAACTAAAAACATGCCCTTTTCTGAGAGTAAGATTAATATTTTTTGGTTTTAGACTGTTGGGTGGACAAAAAGCTATTCAAAGACACATGTAGTTGTTTAGTTCTGGGAAACCATGATGGGAATTTTCCACTATTTCTGCTCCACTGGAAATGGATCTATCCAAAATGGCAGCAGTGTAAGTTGTACACAGTTTATCGTTAAAAGATTTAACTTTCCAATGTCTTTCAAATTACAGCCACATTCTGTCTTCAGTTTAATCCTACCTAACCTGCTCAGTGTCTGTGCACCGACCTCACTTCTTAGGACACTGCCAACTTCTGATGAAGAGTTGGAACCAAAGGTCACGCCCTCTCTCTGACAGACAGGAGCTTGCAAACAGTCACACATGGAAACACAACAAAGCTTTAAACTTTGAGGAACAGCAGAAACAGATATTTACTCTTTATTGTTTTGCTTGCTGAGCAATAAATATGCCTCTTTTGTTTTAAAAAACATTTAGAGCCAATTATGGACTGTGAAATGACGGTTTACTGATTAAACAGACTCGGCTACCATATATAACCTCACATTGAAGCTCTATATTGAGAACAGAGATGAACATAAAAGAATAAAACACTATGTTCTTTCTGAAAGCTCAGTGAGATTTGAGTCAGTTTTGGGTCAAGTTCTGAGCAGGCAGCATCGCATCAGATGAGATGGAGACCGAGTTAAGTGTTCAAAGTAAATGTAGCTGACACCGACAGCTCAAGAAAAACATTTTCCATCATTATCTCACTTTGTCAAAAGGTCTAAATTTACTCTGAAAATATAGGGATTCAGAGACACAGCTGGAAGAAAAACAGCAAGTGATCTGATAGGGGGGAGGCATGTGTCAGATTGTGGTAAATTTGTATGTGAAAGCAGGCCAGGGGACTGAAGGAAAATATTGGTTTCAAGGGTGGCTTGTGTGATATGTTTACCCACTCCTCCTGACCAGAAAGTTCAATTCATACATAGTAAGGTCTAGACAGTATTATAGAGAAAACCCCATCAAATCCCCCTTGAGCAAGCACTTGGTGACAGTGGGGAGGAAAAACTCCCCTTACCACAAGAAACCTCTGTCAGAAGCTGGCTTGGTGGGTGGCTCTCTGGGGTGAGTGGAAAGAGGAGAGAGGGACGCAAAGTCAGATGTGACTTTTGAAAGGGGTTTTCTGCCTTGGATTATGTTTATTTCACTCTTCTTGGCTTATTTTAAAGATTACAAACCATCCATTCTGCCTTGCCTGTTAAAATACCATTTTGATTTGTGTACCTTAAAGAAGCTGCAGGGCTCTACACACTATAGCCATGAAACTCTCTTTACAACCCTAATTACCTTTATTGTTGTACCTTTCTCCCCTGCTACTGTGACTAACTCAAACCAAACCGGAACACTCTTCAAGCTTCTTAACAGTGATGAGAATATCAGATGGAGGAAGCCAGTCCCTGCAAAGCTGCTTTGATTTAGATAAGATGTCCTTCCACAAGTTGCAGATATATGACTGGGAATGCAGGAGATAATGCGGCTGCTGGGATACGCTCTCACATATACACAAATACACAAAGCTCATGAAGGTGTTTGAACCTAGGAGATTCTTCTCTGCCTGTTTGAAGGTGTTAGTCCTCTGGTGTGATTTAACTTTTTCACCTTTTCCAGGATAAAAAAACTCAAGACCATGGGAAAACTAGTCGGGTTCTTCTAAACCTCAAAGATCAAAGCCAGCTCTGCTCGCTGAGTCTAGTTCCTGTGTTTATGGATGGGTTTAGGTGTAACATGGAGAAGAGGAAGCTCTCTGTAAACCCCGCCAGCTCAAGAAAAATAATAAATATTGTATTTGTGTCTTTCTAATTTCATGCTGCGCTTTACACTTGACACCAAACTGTCTCTAAATGTATCAGAATCAGAATCAGAATCAGTTTTATTGTCCAGGTGTGATGGACACACGAGGAATTTGACTCAGGTACATCGGCTCTCAACAGTAAACCAGCATAAGGCTGTGTAATATAACAAAATAAGCAGTACAGCAACAAACAGTGCAAACAATGCAGAATAAGCAGTATAAACAAAGAGTAAACAATGTAGACAACAAGGAATGTTCATTGAAATGAGATAAATAGGGATAAAGTACTTAAAACTATAGACTACCTGTTGGTACCTGTACCTAATGAAACAACGCATTTCCTTTTAATAGAGTCTATAGTAATGCTGAAATATTACTTTTGAGAGTTCTCATTTTTGCACACATTTACTGTAAATAATGTAAATAGTATATTTTAACATTCATTTGAATATTTTGAGCAACTACACAGCATTATTTTAATGACTTTAAACCAAAATAGGTCACAATAGGTCCACCTTAAACTTTTGGCTCTACCATCATAATGAGACATGACTCTACCTCTAGAGGGCTCTGTGCATGAGATTAAATATTTACTGACAACAGCTTCACCTACAGTGATATGCAATATAGTAGCCATCTCCATATGTTCCCCTGCTAACTGATAACAAACAACTGTAACCCATCATAACAAGCAAATGAAAGTTTTGTATTTTTTGTGACATAGATGATTAGTGGGCATCCCTTCCCAGGAAACATCCTCTGCAACACAGGAAGTAATACCTTTTAAAGAAGTCAAATAACAGCGGACAGTGCATCAGTATAAATGTGCAATCCTCACAAATGAGAAGGTGAAATCCGGAGCATGTTTGGATTTTTTTAAATGACTTACAGCGCATGATGTCAGAATATTAAATAAAAATAAGTCACCACAGTAGAGCTGAAACAGTGAGTCAAGTGACAGGAAAAAAAAAGCTGCAACAGTTTTGATTATCATCGTGAAAATATCCCTCTCAAATGTCTCTTATTTTATACTGTATATGTTATCTTTTAAACAGGTCTCTCTTGAAATAGAGATAATGATAACAATAAAGAAATTTTAAAAATTGACAAGATTTCTTTGTTTAATGTAGTAAATCAAAAACCTTTGGATTTTGGACTGTAGGTCAGACAAAACAGGATATTTGAAAATGTCACCTTGTACACTGGGAAGTTGCAATGGACATTTTTTTTTTTATTTCATAGGCTAAACAATCAATCAAAAAAAATCACTTTAAATTCCCTAGTTCTAGCCACTTAACCCAGCCTAATAATATAATATTTCATGCTTTGATACGGTATTCCATGATGGGCTAATCGCTTATTTCTACTTCATGCAGGACTGTAGGCCCCATGCTTTCTAAACCAACCATCAATGCTTAACTTTGTTTACTAGAACAGATATTATAACTGAGCTATGACAGCTGAGAAGATGTTTTTATGTGAAAAGTTCTCACATAATACACAGAAATGAACTACAACTATACCAGGGGCGCCAGTGTCTGTGATTGATAAAGATACTGGAGGGACGTTGCCAGTTCGGACAAGTTAACCTTTCACAACATTAGATCACCAACTCTGTAACTGTAAATTAGATATTAATAAGCAGTGTCCTGCCAGTAGAAAGCCCTTACGGCCTCATAAGCTTTTGACAATACTGGTGCAGTCAGTCCAAGTACAACCTGGGCAAAGCTACAGATAAGGTAATGAAGCATAAAGCATGTTTTATATTGTTAAACCCAGCAGGGTCAGTTCAGAGTGTATTACTAACTTGAATCGCAGAAAAATAATGGACTTGGAGGAACAGAAGCATTCATCTGCAAACCTTTCACCTCAGTTAAACAACACATCAGGCTTCATAGAAGGATAATGTTTCAAGTTTAGCACAAATTGATTTTACTATCAACTGATCACAGTTTTAGAAATATTTTCAATTTTAACATCCTGCTCCAGAAGATTTTTCAGAAGATTAGTTTCGCACACTATATTGTAACTGCATCCAAAGAAAGGTCTGACTACTGTGCCTTAAAAACGCAACAAATCCAAAAAACCGAAAACGACTAAAAGGAGAACTACAGTACCAGTCATGTGTATAAAACAGTACTTGTAATGTTAAGTAATCCCTTCCAGATGTGTGAAAACAGAAGAAGCACAGCTTAAATGTCAATTTATCTCCACTTTACAAGGCTGTCTTGCAGTGAGCGTGTGTATGTGTGTGTTCGATTGACTTAGTAGTAGCATGGGTGAGTTTGTAGGTAACTGCACATGAAAGAGAGAAAAGCCACCCTCAGGCTTTTAAAGCTGTACCTGAGTATATTTTTCTCCTGAATCACCTGTTTCAAACTGTGACATTGTTGCAGGCAGGGTGGAGTCAGCTGTTGAAAAACTGTCCTAAAAACAGAGACAGAAGCGAAGCAGCTAGCAAGCATCTCATTGTACAGTAACATCTGACTATTTGTGGCTTTTATTGTGTTCTATCTCAGTTTGTGGTGAAACATGATGCCTGTGAACTCCATATGAGACAAACATGCAATACTTAAGTAACCCTGAAGGCTTTCCATGTTTGTTACTGATAATGTGACTGGCATTCATGAACTTACAGTGTACAGGCCTGGATTTACTCTCCTTTATCGCCTGCAGCATTCTTTTCAAGCTGATGTCATTACTAAAATTTAAGGCCTTCTTTACATAAGGGTGCTGAGGATCTGACCACACTCTATTGCTTCCTGAAGCACAGTTAAATTATTCCATTAATAAAACATCAGTTTGTGTGAGTGTGTGTGTGTGTGTGGTGTGTGTGTGAGTGTGTGTGTGTGCGTGTGTGTGTGTGTGCAGGGTCAGAGGAGACTTCCCGCCTCCCTGTGAAGAAACACCTGTTTTCGGCACCAGTGAAATACTGCACGTCTTCATCCAGCTTCCACTGACAAACACACATTAAACTTCAAGTTCATATTAACTTAGAGAGATAGAGCATTACATGTTTGAGAACAAAAGGAAATTCAGTTTTTGAAGATAATTATGGAAGCCCTTCTTTTTAATGAAAAATAAATCTACAACAGTTGAGAAATCTTTTTTTGTTTTGTCATATGACAAAAAAATGTGTTTTTCTGAAATGTTATAAATGATGACAATAATAATAATATACTGTATCATGCTCATGCAATAGCTCAAACCTGTGTTCTGCTGGTCTTAAATGTTGTTACAGTTACATAGGCCCAGGCAATAATTCTAAGATCATATTACATAATATGCACACTTCTTTGTGCCTTTTCTTTGTCTTGGATGAGCCCATGCACAACTGGTCAAAGGTTTTAATTGACATAAGTCAACCAGCAGAAAATTAATCAGAAACTACCTTGAAAATTGTTCTTCTTTTTTTTTTTTTACTAAAATTCCAACATCCATTGGCTGCAGCTTCTGTTCATGCTCTGTGCAGGTTGTCTTAAGACTTCTATAAAAATAAACAGATTAAGGGTCTTCCCCTGCTAAAATACACTTTAAAATTGGCACAGTTTTATTTTAAATCAGAAAATATATATAATCAAAGATTAAATAACAGTACAAATCTGAGCAGGCATTCAGTTATGGACAATAGTTTTGATGACTGGCCCAAACAGACTATAATAAAAGTGAAAAAAGCATATCGTAGCTCATGTTACACGGCTACAGTTAACTGAATGAAAACAATGACTACCTGCTGACTGAAGCCTCATATCCACAGTGCTGATGGTTGTTTCTTCTTACCTCTCTAGTCTGCGTTTCATTTGAACCTCATTGTTACAACACCTGAGGTGCATGTCTCTGAATTACGCAGCTGTTTGTTCAAGCTTAAATGACAAAAGCTGCATGACTGTATGTGGTGGTACGGCTTCTTAGCAACACTAGGATGTCATGTCATAAAGACCAACATAAAATTTCATCATATAAACCTTTAAAAATATATGCAAATACTTAGACAGCTCTTTTGAAGATGTGCATACCAGTTTCTTATACTCTCAAACTGTGCCAATACAAACATTGCGACACAGTTTGAGCACAGAATAAGAGGAGTGTATTAAAATGTTAGATATAAAACCTCCAAGAGGCCTCACTGCTGACTAAAACTCACTGCTCATTAAGGAATGGTGGTTGAGAGAGGAAAAGAATAAAGCAGAGGGTATAGAGAAGAGGAGGAGAGACACAGAGGGATTCATGCCACAAGCCTATGACAAGCCTTTCGGGGATATACTTATGCAGTCGGATGCACTTAATCAAGACTGGCAAAGTCCTCATACTGAAGAAAATCTAAGGCACTTGCATTCTGGGACAAGTACATCACTGAAGAGATGACCCTCTGGATGTGTGTAAGCCTTCTTAACTGTGCATAAAAGCCTTAGAGACAATTTCAGTGGCAAACTGTAATGCAGTCTTTACATCCTTACATAACACAGTCCATGCCCATTTTAAGAAGCACAAAAATCTTACATCTTTGCACTTACAGGGTCAAAATTTATTATTATTAATAATAATATTCAATTAGTCTGGCAGCACCTAGGCATGTCTGGTTCACATCTAAATGAGCACACTGGTCACTTTTCTGTAAATGTCATGACAGCAATCTCAGGTAAGAACTAGTAACACTTTCAACACAGCACAAGTTTAAACTGCTTGCAGTTGCATTAACAGAGAGGCACACAAAAGATATGACATACGAGGACAATGTTACGCATAGTAGGCCTAGGTGTCGGCACATGTCTCTCACGCATCTTTGTGAGTTGCTCAGCTCACTCAGAATTGTTTCTTAGTATTCCCCGAATAGCAATTACATGAGCCAAACACACTCACGTTCGCCGCCCCTATTGTCAGAAAACTCCGACCACATGCTATACATTACTGGATGTACTGTCTAAGGATGTGACAATACACTTAGCTCAGGAAACAAAGTGATACACAATACTCAATATTCACGAGAACAAGACAAGATGATATTTTAAGTTTTTTTTTTTTAAGTCCTTTATTTGGCTAAAAGTCACAAAAGACAAAGCAATACAGGTGCATTTTGAAATGTTTAAACTAATCATCTTGTAGTGAATGTCACTTCAGTTCTACTTTCTGAGTAGGAATTATCATATGCAGTAGAAGACAGCAATATGCAAGCACTGAAAAATGTTTTTGCCACAAACTCAACTGAGTAGCTTCTCTTCTGTACGATTTCACACGAGTCTCTTCAGACCTTATTACTGTGCATGAACTATGCATGAGCTTTTAATTTCTAAGCGATGCTGAGTGTGACCTTCTATGCTATTTTCACCAAACGGGGGATGATCAGGGACATGGACGCCCACAGGACGAAGACTCTTTTGTTTACCTGGTTAGCATGAGCATTCACTGCTATTCGCGGTCAAATTTGGGCTACAGTTAACGCACCATTACAACATGCCATGGATTTTTATTAGTACTGGATATTAAATGGTGTTTCAGCCATTATTAGTAAACTCTGAACTTAGCAAGACACTGAATTTGGCTCAAGAACAGTGCAGCAGGACACATGCTTACAATCCTGAACTTTTGAATGATCAAACAGATGGTCCCCCTAGTCACTACACCACCCTGTCTCCAGGGAGTGAGAGCAGGGTGAGAGAGCAAGAACAGATCTGAGAGAGGGGTGAAAAAATTTGTATTAGGCATGAAAGTCTGTTTCCTTCATCAGGGTGCACCAAGTGAACTCCCAGACTCACATCTCAGGCATGTCGGGCATCCAGCAAGCTGCCCTGACTCCCTCTGGTTGGATTCAAGTGAAAGTGAGATCATCAGGGGTCATTTGTCCCAGAGATGAAACACACATCCAACCGAACCCACCCAAAGCCTAGGACACCATAAACCCCCAGACCCTTTAGGCCCTGGAAGAATTTGTAGTACACTTTAAAGGTCAAGCAGCAAGAACAATGTCCTAGTTGTACTACAACAGTGTTATTCACATGTGTTTCTTGATTTTGTATAAACCGTGTATAAAATATTTCAGCCTCAAAAACATATACTGCTTTAGAAACAACCGCTGTTAATCTAATAACATTATATGACTTAATGCACAACCTTTTACAGGCATACCACGCTTATCGGATACTCACCGAAGTCAGGACAAGACAATGGTGACAAAACCTTTCACCTGAGAGATGGTCTCAACTGATGATAACAGATACAAGCTACACTGGTGGGTCAAAGTCTTAATAGATCTGAGAGTACACCCTCTTTGTACTTTAACCTCAAAATTAGGCCATGCCATAAATCGCTCACCTGCGTCTGTAAACAAGGAATAGTTTGTATTACAGTATTGAGCAGCCACAGCCCATTGTTGGGAGACAAGCAAATATGTCGCACAGTCACTGCGTGTATATTGTATGTGATGTGTGTTTTCAAACTGGACTCAGTGCTCAGTGGGCAGTGGAGAGTGGTAGGGCATGGGGGTGTGGGGGACAGGACACAGCTGCATCTCATTGTTCTAAAAACAACAGGAAGTCTGTTGTTATAATTCAGCTTAAAGATCAGGCTCCTTTATCAACATGTTTATTTAGCAGTTGAAGCTGCAGCACTGGTTGTGGCGCATACTATAATACTGTACCTCCTGTAGGCAATTAAGGTACTTTAAAACTTTACTGCCCAATATAAATAAAATTTACAGGCTAGTCCTTCTTAGAGTCAAACCTCAATACAGACATGATACACATATTTAGATTGAGCATGGTCTTCCAATGGTTTTATTATCTATAAAAAAACACTTCTAATAACTTCAAAACTTGCCTGAGAATTATCGAGATTCAAAGTTTTCTTTAGTATCACAGTAATCTGTTCATAGTCATCTGTACATCCATGGTTTATATTGCAAACAACAACTGCTAATAGCTAAATCAGCATACTTTTAATGGTGCCAGCTTTTCAAAACGTACAGACAAAAAAATGTGGCTGCCCTACGCTTAACTCACTGACTACATGGAAACATTACACCTTTTGTTAAAATCCCCAAATGAAGGTGGGTGGTGACAGGGGCATATAGAGCATCAGACTCTGAAACCCCAAGAAAAAAGTTAACTATCCAGTGACTTACATATTCTGCACCAGGCCTATGGATTAAAGAACAAACACATACGCATAAAAACGTTTGAGTGAATGATTATACAGTACATTTATTGTGTAGATGACAGGCTCTCTCAAATCTCTTTCATTCCTTTGCAATTTGAAGTGTTATTTACAGAGATTAATAAAATCCACAGTTAAAACCACAGCAGTGTAATATTCCACCCTCTGCACAGGAATGTTCAGACTTCATTCAGCTGGTTTTTCTTTCAGAATTCCTCAGAGGAAGCCACACACCTGTAGGCACTGTACTATGACCCAGCGCGGACCTGCCTACCTGCACACACTGATAGGGTTTCAGCACTGAGGTGATGTGACCCACAGCTCTTTAGAGAGGAAAGGAGAGCGATGTGATTCGTCCTGCCAGCTGCTTGTCTGGACTAGGACAGCTTGGATCACAGCCCCTGCCCAGATCTGCACTGGAGCCCGACAGACTAGGGAAATCTGCTATCTCATGCAATAAACTAATGACAAAGCCATGAAAGCGGCTCAGAATATCCTTTACGTATACAGTCAGTGTGGCAGCAGTGCTTAAATGTAAAAGTGTAGTTTAAAATAACTACAAAACTGTTAAACATCTCAAATGGTGCAAGTCAGGTCTGAACACCTGTTCTGCAAACACAGAGCTGACCTCTTTTCTCAGGGGTCAAAACATCTGCTTCAGAGGTCACTGTGAAGTCACTAACAGAAAGTACATCGCAAAGGCAATGATGTTACCCTGAAACTAAAGCACAGTTATATAACACTGTTAATAATTTCCCCAGACAGAAGGCACTGTGTGCTCTGTCAAATGTGTGAGTGTGTGTGCATGGGAAGGAGTGTTAAAACAGTCATTTGAGGTGAAATATATAACTTTCTCTGAGTTAAAAAATTGACAGTGACTTATTTTAATATTCCCTCAGGCAGTTACAGGACATCCAGATTGGGCCTGGATGAAGAACAACAAAGGCCATGTACAATGCACCAGAGACTCTTGAGGGAAAAAAAAGTTCAGAGCTAATCATAAGTTTGCAATTTTGCTTCATTCATATGTCAAAAGAGTAAAGTACAGCACATAGTCTGTGGTGGAAGTGTTAGGGATAGAGATAAAGCTCTGGCTTTGCAGCCACTGTTAGTGGCCTGATCTGTGACCGAAGAGTGACTTTAGAAACTTTAGACAAAACGAGGGTAGGAGGACTGTCAGAGTAGCTTCATGGCAAAGCTTCTGAAAACTCCAGGCTGATGAGCAGCAGCAGCAGCACTACTCCTTTGCCCTACTTCACACAAATCACCATTTTGTTGTGTGTTTATAATGCTGTGCCAAATGGCATTTATAAAACAACTTCCACTGGGAACTCCCTTGTGTGTCTTCTTGTACATGCTACATAATGAAGACCAAAAAGTTTGGGGTTTTTTTTGCTACAGGGTGAGGACATTTTGGCCAGTCCTCACTTTGTGGAACACCTTTTTGAGGGTTCAGGTTAGAACTAGGCTTAGGGTAAAGGTTGTGGTTAGCCATGTAGTTCTGATGGTCAAGGATGGGATAAGGGGCTAGGGAATGCATTATGTCAATGAGTGTCCTCACAAAGATATAAGCATGTGTGTGTGAGTTAATCTCCCACACAGCATTTCTATCTCTCTGTTACACACAAACACAGCCACAGTTCATATTTATCTTACCTTGACGCACAGTTTTCAACTTGACGGGTTCTTTGCAGCACTTAATCACAGTTAAAATGTCATAGAGCGGTAATCCAGGCACAGACATCCCATCAACTTCCAGGAGAAGCTCCCCTTCGCAGAGTTTACCGTCCTGGTAAACCACAGCATCCTCTCTAACTTGCCCAATGTAGGGAAACTCTCCATTCTCCGCTCCGCCACACAGCTCCACATGCAGTTCCCCACGCGCGTCCCGGATAACCGCGCACTCGTTCACTTTGGTAATCCAGTGATTCTTCTTCTGAATAACTTTTGACATGATGACTCAGGTCCGAGCCAAGCCCGTTAGTTCCGCGGAATAGTGTAGGATAACAATCAGCCGATGCATGATACAAGGACTCTCAACAGACAGAAAACCTCAGGGTGTCCTGGGTGCCTCTCCAAACTGAAACATTTTCACCCTTCTCCTAAGCCAAGGCATGCTGCTCTCAGTGCATGTAAATATCACGATGGGTAAAAAATCCAGGCTGTTGACGCTTCTCTTGTTGTTTCCAGGTCTTTTACAACTACACGCACTCTGATTCCTCGCTATGGGATCTGATCTGCTCTCTGACTGCTCAGTTTACATTCAAAAATTCCTTTCTGTCGAGTATTTCTCCTTTTTTAATTTCCCAGGAAGGACAAACAATTAGCTTTACGACTGGTCTGTGCACACAACCGGCGGCGCCTTTAAGCAGGTAACACGACAAGTTCATCCTATTTGCTCCTGCATTGGTAGATGGATAACTAGTGGAAGGGGCGCATGCGCCCAGCTGCTCCTTCACAAGGGAAACTTGTACTCGACCCCACACCTACTGGATCCTAAAGCTCCTCCCCGCCCGCCGGCCCACAAGTGTTTCAAAACGGCTGACAGAGGTTTCTTCCTCTAATACCCCCCCGCCCCCATTATTCATAAATAATGGAAACACAATGTTATTGAGGTTGTTCAACTCCAAACAGCAGGCAACTGAAGAAAGAGCCACAAACAGATTCGTACTTACTGCCAATTAACTTGCA
This sequence comes from Monopterus albus, assembly GCF_001952655.1. NCBI lineage: Eukaryota > Metazoa > Chordata > Actinopteri > Synbranchiformes > Synbranchidae > Monopterus > Monopterus albus. The sequence goes on along the minus strand of NW_018128245.1, from coordinate 83,649 downwards.
TTTTTTTACATTGATGTGACCTATAAAAGTGATTGAGGTCACATTTCTCCAGTCCGTAGATCTCTGGGGTCCACACAGCTGCCTACCCATATCCTACACCTACTTTGAGTTAGTTTAATTCTTGGATATAGCAACCTCACTCCCACAAAGAGTTACTCTCTCTCTCTCTCCCAAATCTCCTCACTTACTGTAGAGATATATAATTTTCAATGTGCTTGTTATTTAGTCTGTTTGACATCTCAGCGATAATTTTGTGGTAGTTATTGTTTGTGCATGCAATTCCTGGAGCTTGTAAGTGTGTTGTCCTGCAATCAAAAACAAAACTGTCATGTTTTTTGTTGTTGTTTCTGAACAAGTGAGGAGGGATCACATGAGAAATGTGCACCTCCACAGGGGAGGGCTGTGTTTTTCTCCTGCCTGCCTGTACAGATAAAGTACAGTAAATGACACTCAACCACAGCTGTGAGGGCAGTAGCCTGGATGGCTGTGCATGAAGGACAGATTTCCATCCCGTTTCATCTATGTTGAGTGCTGGGAGTGTGTATGTTGACTCCACTATGTCACTTTATACCTCTCCTGTTTGCCATATAGAAAGTCGCTTTGGCACATGGAAACATAAGGCTATGTCCCATGTCCAGCCAGTTTGAGAGCAAGGGCGCATACAACCTCTCATTCAGGAAGTAGTGACCTCTTCTATTCTTGTTTTGTAACTGCATGGAAAATTATACAAGCAGCAGAAAGGTACGCCTGCAGGAAGTGTAGCTGAGGTTAATCACAGTGTGTTTGAAAAGAACTTCCAACTTTATAGACTATTGTTGCTATTAGAAGTGCTAGCTGCTGCAGTTAAGGTGTACTGCCCTGCAAAGCCTCCGATGTTGTGCAACATAGATGTTGTTTAGGTATCGGCTGTGAAACCTCAGGAACGCAGTGAGTCCAAAATCAATGCACTGTGATTTAATATTAACCAGCAAGTCAAACATTGCATCGATCTGTCATGATGATCACTGAACAAAAACACTGCACCAGTCCTCTCACCTGTGACTACAAAGAAACTGGTGGTTTCAAGGTGTTTCATTGAATGAAGTATCACTGACTTTAATAATAAAGGTTGTAAGGGTTTACTATGTGTGTTTCACCGAATACAGCCCCCTGCTGTGGTCGAAAGCATCACTATGACCTAACACAGTAAAGTTGTCGGCCAGACTGCTAAACTATTAGCTGAAACTCACTATAAAGGTTCAAATAATCTCTTTTAGAAAACTCTGCTACTAAATTTAGTGAGTTACAGTTATTATAATGAGTATGTATGTATCTTTGCTCATGTAAAGCGATAATGTGGTAAAATTGCAAAATTGAAACAGTTCCTAAAATAAAGCATTCATTAAGAAATCTAAAACGGTAATTATGACTGCCCTGTCAAAATGTATGCTTTTTGATCACTCATTAAAATTTAGAGGATTGATGAGAATGTGAGAGTGGGAATGGGACAGACACATCATACCAAAGCAGCAGGAGGTTTCCTGCAGTGGATGTTGTCCTCTGGCCATCCAACCCCATTTCTTACATAAGACACACGCTTGGCTGCGGGTGTAAAAAACAAGCCTCGTCCTCATCCACTGAGCCTTCCTCTTCACTGGTTCTTAACCATGCAGTGCACAACAAGAGCAAACAGTGAGCAACACTGAATAATTCAGGCACAGAGAACACTGTGGAGGGTGCAGAGCCCTGTTAATGTAACTTTAATATGGAAAGCAAAGCAATAAGAATTCATAAGATAATAAACTTGGTTATTCATGTCAAATCCATAGTGTTTCTTAGGATGCTGTTTGTTGTGATAACATCAGTTATTGTATTCATTATGCTCGTGTGCACAGTGATAGAAGTAAACTGAGTGCACTTAGTCAAGAACAATACATGAGTACTGTTTTGATGTATTTGTATTTAAAGCTACTATAATAATTATTTTCTATAAACAATGAATGGACGCACCTTTGGTTTCCCTGTAATGCTGTAAAAGAAATATTCCCACGATAGTTTGACTCTCATGGTATGATTGGATGACCATGAAAACCTTGAAATGACACTAATATCATTATTAGTTTGAAAGTTATTCAAGAAAAGCAGACATGACAGATATTCACTTTAGGGATAAAACAGGGACTTCAGTGAGTGGACTTGCTTGTTCAACAGCTGTTTCATAAATTGCCCTTACAGCCTCCATTACTGGCTGATTGCTGCACTATAAAGTGATCCTCCACCTGCTTTGCTCAGCTATGAGTGTATGTGTGAGAGGACCTCAGCCCCTGTCTCCTCTAAACAGAGACTGATACAGCAAAAAAAAAAAAAGAAAAGAAACTGGAAAAGCGAAGCAGGACGGTTCGTATCAACCTGTGAGGTTAAGCAAGCACAGGGTGTACAGCTCATTAGTTTCTGACAGTGGAAGTGCAGCTATAATGTGCAATTACCTTTTGTAGGATTTTATAACATAAGATATTTAAACCAACCAAGTGATGGAAAATTTATGTAAAGTAAACTATAAATCATTTATAATACTATATTTGGTAAATTCATTTGTCTCGAGAGCCTGGTTCTTTTCATCTGGAAGACAGAGCTGTTTTTGTATTTGCTTTCAATTGTTTAACCTTCACAGTGATGCTTTTTATGATTTGTGCTCAATATTATTTATGTCAAATATTTCCAGTTTTAATATAATAAATGTTTTTATATGCTGATTTAAACCTTGTACTTATCATAACAATGTCATTGGTCTTTTTCTACATCTACTGGTAACTGACCCTTTTTGAGGTTAAGAAAACCAAACAAAAACAAAATGGTATTTGGCACACAGAAAAAAATGTCGAATATGTCATTGAAAGTAAAACTGCATCAACAAAATGGCCAAGAAGAGAGAAACAAATGATCATACTCAGACAACCTGCTTAAAAGCAAAGTTACTGTCACTCAGTGTGTGTTTTATGAAAAGCACATAAAGATGCAAAGCTCTGGGCTGGTATGAATCATTTCTGGATTCTGAGGATTTTGAGTAAAGGGCAATTCTGAAGAAGAACTTATTTTTGTCTACAGTGTTTCTCCTTGACATATTTAAGCTTGTTTAAAACCAGTATGAGATTTGAATCACTTTCAAAGACAACAGAGATTACAACAATAGAACTGATACAATGAGAGATTTTCATTATCTGCCTTCAGAAGTGAGTCATCCCATTATTGTGAACACAACGCACAGGATGTTTGGTGGGTGTGAGGATGTGGAAGCTTGTTGTCCAGGAAGTCACAGAACTAAGCAATTAGAAAAGGATGCCTTTTTGAAATGAGGATATCCTGTGCACACAATGCTGTCATGTGATGGAAGTAACCACAATAACTTGTAAGAGAGTTATCTTGCCTTTGTTGCTCACTACCACACATACATAAGATACCTCACTTTATTAATGAGGTTTTATTCCAGAAGTTTCTGTTTCTTTCTGATACTTTTACTCAAAGTTTAAACTACAAACCTGTCATTAATACTCTGTGGTGTGCAGGAGCTGTTGTTCAAATAGTTAAAGCCAAGGGAATTGTGAGTGATGAAATGGTGAAATGTTTATGTTAGGTACTGCACATAGTTGACAGAAGTCCTCCATTTAAACAAAGCAATAAGCTTTTAATTTCTGGATTTCTCTACAGTAAAGGTCATGGAATATGGCTGACTGGCTGACTGCAGCCTGATGGGCCTTGTATTTGATATTAGTGAGAGTTTGAAGTATAAAACAGTTTGCTTTAGGAAGCTTTGTACTGTATCTCCACTGTCTCATTTACTGGATGGTGTTGGCTCCACTGCTGGGTCCACTTTTATATCAGCTGGCTGCAGTTTGTATCTTCATCTTGTGATGCTGTGCACAGACCCATAAAGATGCACACACACAGAGAGACTTGTGGTCGTCACTTACAGGGTCTGTACATGCACTTAAATTTATTTCTAAGAGACTTAACCCTTACTCTAAGCTTAAACAAAGCTGACACTTGCTCTAGTCCTACATCCTGTCATTTTCATAAAATTTGACCAGCTACTTGTGGGGCCCAGCCTCCGGTTCCCACAAGTAGGCTGCCGGTCCCCACAAAGATAGTAACTCTTGGATTTCAGGCCCCACAGATGCATAAAAACAAGAACACACACATATACACAAGCCATCATGTGCTGGTCGTCTATGACACATTCAAATTAAGATTGTGTTTTTCTCAGTTAAAATAAAATGCCATTTCAACACAAATCATCTGTTTAAAACAATGTATTATTACCGCGGGTGCATTTGTAGAGTGCCCAGTTTGAAGAAACCCAAGCAGCAAACTTTATAAATGAGTAGCAAATAAAGGATCTTGTCAATGAGATGTATGAGGTGAGCAGGTACAAATCAGAGCTGCTTGCTGTAGTAGTAATTAGGCAATACACATGTACATTACTGGGTGATTGTGAGGCTATTGTAATTAAATATTCATTGGTCCAGGTGATGGATTGGCACATTTTGTTGCATCACAAACAACAACACAACAAGCACAGTTGCCATGGTTTCTCATGTGTTCACCAGATATTTGCTAATAGAGCTCCCTGGGAATCAAAATGCATCGTCACACCTTCACAGAGCACAAACCATATATTTTTATGTATTGCTCATATATGTATTTATACGTAGCATCATAATGAAGGAACATGTCACTGATTTGTTAACAAAGGCACAGAAGAATTTATACAGACAATATGGTGCATGCTGTAAGTATAAAAACTAAAAACATATGTCCCTCTAAAAATCTGTCAGGGTGATTTTCTTTAGAAGGTCCTGCCACTTGGTTTTTTATCACTTTAGATTGTAGTGCAGATGGCATTTCAGCCTGCAAAGAACTGCAAGATGCAGAGAAGATGCACACATACAGAGTAATGTTTTCTTTAAAGTTGCATGTGACTGGGGTACATACTGACTCGTTCAGCCATGTTTGTTCTCCAGTTTGTCTTGTTTTAAGTCTAATGCTGCCCCCTGCTGGCCAGTAGAAACACAACATGCTTGTTTTTCACAAAAAGGTCCAAAGCGACCCAACTGTGAGAAAAATGAAAATACTGTCATAATTTATCATGACAAATCAGACAAAAAAATCCTAAAACTCACAGCGCTCTTGAGGATAGATATTATACTGTAGCATATAAAATATATTTTATGTGCCCTTTTAGTCCCAGATTCTACATGTTGTTCTCCTGTTCTGAAGCCTGTCTCACATAGTTTCATACATATTGTCTCCAGATGGGAGCACAGTCTCATAGCTTCGGGTATGGAGCTCACCAGCTTCAAATACAAAAACAAAAATTAGCACAAAATCAGTGAAACCAGCTATTGTTCTCTATTTTTTGTACACTTACTGTATCTGTATGAAACAACTGCTTAGAAATAAACCGAAACCATCTTCCTGTTGTGTGTTTTAGGCTTGTACAAGATAAGCAAGAGTTAAGATTGGGCTTGTGTGTGTTTGGGAATCAGGCTTGTTTGTTTGAGTGATGACTTCCCTTGAGTCTCATTTTGTGTGAACAACCATGGCTCTTCTTCAGAGTGAGCCCAACCATACAAGAGCCTCTTACACGAATGCTGGCTCTGGTATGTGCCTATCAATGACAATTTGTTTGAGGTTCAATCTGTTCAACTATTTACAACAGCCTCATCTTTCATAAACATTTTTGTTTTGTTTTACTCTGTTTTCATGAACAAAAAGTTTTGTAATTGCTGAAGAGGACAACCAATAACTTGACGTGCAGGCATTCAACAGAATATAAATGAGACTAAAAACATGAAGTTCAACAAATCATCTTCCAGGAGGCAGTTCCCATTTCCCATGCCCACCAGTGGACTGGACCTTCTGGAGAGGTGGGAGGCCAGGCAGGAGTGATGCATGGCTCTCTCTAGGCAGTGTGGGAAAGAAACTTGTGGGTGTCCATTTAACCAGGCAGGTCAAGAGTCAAATGTCTGAGACTGTCCCCAGAAGCCTATAAGGCCTAACTGTAGAGGTCTACTGGTCGGGTAATAAATATGTATTATGAAAACTACAGTAATGTTTTTTCTTTTTTACTGATATTGGAAGAAATGACTATGTAATGAGCCAGTGGATGTTTATACTGACAAAAACCTTGGCGTTGTGCTTCCTCCCACCTGATGAACATACAGTAAGTCCAGTTTTAATAGTCTCTTAAGCTGCTAAATTCTATTTGTCAAGTCACCAATATGTTGATACCAAACTTATCAGTTCATGTACAACACATTTGTTTTCTATCAAAATATCCCATCTTGCAGTATTGCCTTCTAGTGATGATAGCATTTGGTTAAGGGTTAGGGAAATATCATGTTCTAGTTTAATGCATGGTGAATTGAAATGCAACATGTTTAATTCAAGTTTAACCAAAAACCACAATCTTTCCACAACCTTAACAAAATTGCTTTGGTTCCTGAAACATTACCACAAACTGCAAGTGGGAAAAAACACAACAACAGCACTTTCCAGGAAACTGGGTTGTTTTCACACTGTTTTTTGATACATTTTATGAATAAAAAAACTCACTTTAAAATAAAGTACTTTTTTTTAAAGTGCAAACAAAGGTCACTTATTTTTCTTTACATAAAGAACATTGCACACACACAAATAACAATAATAAATTATTAAAAGTATTAATTATATTGTTGCAGTAGAGTATTATTATATGTCATCACTGTGTCTATGCCATGATTTTCTGGAACCTGTGCCCACAGGGAGTATCTGAGTAGTTGACTTCTGCTGCAGTTAACCAAGCTCGTTTCTAACATAGACTCCCCTTTCATGGCTCAGCTTGATGGTTGGCACAGTACCAACCTGACAGCCCAGAAACTGTGGGAATCCTCCTTCTAGTGAAAACCCATGAAAACTAAATGAGTTTCTAGTCTTGTTGAGTCTGACCATTGTGGTAAGAAATACAATACAAAAACATAGCACCCTGCCAAATCTCCTGCACTGCATAATGGACCCAACATGGGCCCTGCATGGCTCCTGCCAACACTCACAATCGAACTAAACTTGCAGATGTGTAAAATGGTGCAGATGCTGCAGTGAACTTTGCATGAGGAAAAAATCACTAGCAGAGGGTAAACAAGAGAGGTGTGAAACATGTCTGCTTCACTGATGACTGTGTGAAACAGTGGCAAGCTAAATTTTACCAACTGTGGCAATAACAGCAATCAAAATTTAACCTGCATTGATGTTTGATTCTTATTTAAAAATATCATAGAATAACAATTTAATAAAATTTAACTTTAAAAAAACATCTATTAAAGAAATGATGATGTCTGTTGAGCATGGCCTGGAAGCTGAGATTTACAATGATTTGTAATTGAGTTAAAAAAAAAATCAACTGAATCTGCTTTGACTGTTTAACACATCTTTCACTCCCTCTAAAATGTCTCACAGCTCTGCAGACAGGTTGTCCAGCCTACCAGCATCATCAGTCTCAGGAGCTCTGCACCCTTGCTGTCTGTTTTTATTTTTTAAGAGGTCAAAGTTCAGATCTGTCACTGAGACCTCTATATCACAGCAGGGGTTGTGTGACCAAGGCACAAGGGTAGAGGTGGTGGGTGAGGGATGGGAAGCACAACTTGTTTTCTAATGGTCACCCCCAGGAAAGCTCCCAGCCAGAGTCAGTGGCCCATGGGTGAGAGCACCATGTACAAGACATGGTATAAAAGAGCTGAGGGACCAGACAGCACACACAGAGAGGGGGGCAGCTTTTAGAAGCTCAGATGAAATAAATGTGGAATATTTACAAGACCAGGAAAACCAGCTTTACATACACAGTCATCATCAGTGACCTGCATTTTTTTGCACATTAGACAAGTGATCATGGCACTACTGATGAATTTTTGGATGTGTGTGGCAGCTTTATTATTGACAGTGACCATGAGCCATGCTTTGAGAAGGTAAGAAACATATTCCTTTGTATACCTGCTGCTTTGCTTAAGGAGTCAAAATATGCCAGTGAGGATTTACTGCAAAATTCACTTAAAAGAAAATGTGTGACAGTAAAAAACAAAATAAGGACAGGAAAACAAATGTTTCATTGGTTCTTTATAAAAGCTAACATTTCCAGCTTTTTGGCATAACATGTGGTTTTGCTTATATTCTGTCTGAGCACTGTGATCAGTGCAGTCTGCACTTTATTAAAGGCTCACTGTTACACTGGGATGATGGGATGTGTTTCAGATGGGAAGTATACTTCTTTCTTTAGTAACTGATTGCTTCCACTGTTTCTTTTTAGTTTCTGTCACACTCTGTTGTCTTCCCAGAATCTCTCTGAAGAAGATGCCATCTGTCAGAGAGACACTGCGGGAGATGGGTGTTTCTGCAGAGCAGGTTTTGACTGAAGTGGATAAGGAGATCGCAGATGCTACCAACAATGGGAATGTGCCCACACCTCTAACCAACTACTTGGATGTAAGATGCTGTTATAGTTCTGTATATAAAAAAAATAATTCTAAAACTTAGAGTGAATGTGTTTATCAAGGCTCTGGGTGACAGGAAATCTAGACAAAATCTATTAAGTCAAAGGTAACTTGATTGAAGAGAAATTGCCAAAACAACTTCTATAGTAAAAACGGCAGATCCAATCCAGTGGAATTTGAATTAGTTCTTTAAAATAGTCTTGGTGTTTGAGTCATATTCACAATGCCATATTTCATACTCTCAAACTACATTTTTGCCTTATTTCACAAGGGAAAGTGGTCTTAAAGGAAGGAGCATTCAAACACCATCTGCATAAAGAATCCGGTTTGGGTCTATGTATAAACATTAACATTTTTTTCTATTTATTCCCAATAGTCACAGTACTTTGGGGAAATCAGTATTGGTTTCCCAGGCCAGACGTTCAATGTGGTGTTTGACACAGGCTCAGCCAACCTGTGGGTGCCATCAAAAAGCTGCTCACCTTTCTCCACTGCCTGCTGTAAGTGTTCATGTGCAAACATACAAGGAGGAAAATAACATTTAGATAAAGTGGTTATAATCAAGATTTTTTTAATAACAGTATATCAAATGACACAGCTTGTAGTGATAAACCAACAGGGAACTGTCACCCCACTGTTATCACTCTGCTAAATGTTTGATATCAATTGTAATCAGTAGGGGCAAACTACACCTTCCCACAAACCAGAAGGTGCATATCACTGACACCTGCTATAATTAGGCATCAGTTTGTTGACAAGGACAAGTGTGACAGGAGGAACTAGTGGTAATGCAGTACAATGACCAATAAAGTCTACATGAGGAGAGGGTCAGGGTTTGTGGGTGGGTGGCAAAACACAGGACTTTGAAACAGGACAGCTATTTATTCAGTTACTTCAGGAATTGTTAAAGAACAAAAACAGACTGAATATTTTTATGCAGCAGGTGATAATGTTGCTTCATATTTGCTGGGTGTGTAAATAAGCAAGCGGTTGATAACACATTCACCATATCAGCTTAAAAGGTGACGATATGTGTTCACAGCTGAAAATTAATTCATTAAAAAATATTGAATGCTATTGCATGTTTAAATAAAGAAACTAAATGCTATTGTCAAATAACTGAGATGTTGGAAGAATCATTCAATGTTAAATAAAACTTCCCAGACACAAGGTTGCTTTATAACACAAATGAATTTTGAACTTTTAGTTACTCACAACAGGTACGATGCCTCAAAATCCCAGACTTATGTTGAAAATGGAACTGGATTTTCCATACAGTACGCATCTGGAAGTGTCAGGGGATTCCTGAGTGAGGATGTGGTTGTGGTGAGTTTAACAACCTGTTAAGAGTTTTAGATAAATGCTTGGACTTACCCTACATGTTAAACCATCAACCTTTAGCCTTCTACTTGTCATGTTACTCCAGGTTGGTGGTATTCCGGTGGTGCAGATGTTTGCTGAGGCCACCTCTCTGTCTGCCGTTCCCTTCATCTTTGCCAAATTTGATGGAGTCCTGGGGATGGGTTACCCCAGCATGGCCATTGATGGCATCACTCCAGTGTTCGACCGCATCATGTCTCAGAGTGTCCTCGAGGAAAACGTATTCTCTGTCTATTATAGCAGGTGGGTTGGGTCAACTCACCTCCTCAAGCTTCTGTGCCATTTTGTATAAAATCACCTGTACAAAAGAAAAATACAAAAGAACTTAAGCTTAATAAAATGATGACAACAAAATGTTAGTAAGAAAATATATATTGTGCTGTAATAATTTTGTTTTGAGTGAGACAACTATGATATACAGTATATTTTTTAAAAATATCATTGCAAAGGATTGAAATTGATAAATGGGGGCACTGTTCTGTTGGGTTAATTTTTCATCTTACTAGTAGTAGATTTAAAGAGTGTGGAAAAAGAAAAAACAAAAAAAGTCAAGAACATCCTAAAAGCTGAAACTGGATCTTGTTAAATTGAGAGGTCATAGGATTCAAATTTATCTATAAGAGTCTGTAATCATTCAAGTTCGTTGACAAGGTCATCATTTATTTATTGTGTTCAGGGACCCAAAACGTTACCCAGGTGGAGAGCTGATCCTTGGTGGCACAGACCCAAACTACTACACTGGAACATTTAATTATATTCACACCAGTGAGCTGGGAAAATGGCAAGTTATTATGAAAGGGTAAGAGCGTCATACCTCTATCTGTGTGTGCACACCCTTTCAGAAACAATGTGTTTTATTTTCCACTTCTTCTTTCTTAGTGTTTCTCTTGGAACGGAGAAAAAGTTTTGTGCAGAGGGCTGCACGGCTGTGATTGACACGGGCTCCTCGTATGTCACAGGTCCAGCCTCGGCTGTGTCTGCGCTGATGAAAGCCATCGGAGCACAGCAGGAGGAAAGCGGCGTAAGTTTTAACACATGTAGCCTGAGTTCCCACAAAAAATATCTGAAAACTCATTACCCATCATCATTTTTCTGTTGTTCATCAGTACAAAGTCAACTGTGACAGTGTCAAGACATTGCCCAGTGTTAGTTTCCACATAGGTGGTCAGGAGTACTCACTCACTCAGGAGGATTACATCTTATGGGTAAGGATAACAAATACTACTTTCTTTTTGTTATTTAATATTATTATTATTTTTGCAAACAGATCATGTGATTATCTTATAAAATATATAATACCTTATTATAAATCAAAAGCCCTTTACACACAAAAGCGTTTTCAGTTATCACCTTGTTATACGTGTGCAACTTGGATGTGCACATTCTGGGATTTCAGCTCACTACGTAGCTACTAACAGGAATAATATTTGTAACTTGATCCTTCAGACTCTGATGTCTTAAAAATAGGTTTCTGATTTTGTTTCACAAGATAATAACTTGTGCATACAAAATAGTTTCACATGCACACAGAATAAAAAAAGTAGTTCCCTTAATAGCACTGTCTGAAAGGGGACATAATGTGCACTTTTTTAAACTTAAGCATATTTTGCTGATAATATGATGTACTTCACAATTTTTAATGCAGAACTATCCTTACTTTGAAAAGCATCTGAGTACTTCATACAACACTGTAAATATGCTACAGTTTCTGTGGCTTTACATAATAAACCTAGCAATTCTTTGTGTCCATAGCAATCACACATCCAAGGAGATGTGTGCACCGTCACATTCAGGGGCCTGGATGTGCCGCCCCCTACAGGCCCCATCTGGATTTTGGGAGCCAACTTCATTGCACGCTACTACACAGAGTTTGACCGTCGCCATAATCGGATAGGGTTTGCTACAGCAGTCTGACAGAAGTTAGACAGCAGTCATGCCTGTTTTCATCTTCACTGTTTATGCTGCTGTTGCCCAATTCTTTCTTAAAACACCATTTTCCAATCCTCCTTTGATTTCCAATTTATAACACATGATCAAAATGTGTATTTTTTTAAAAATGGCAGAGAGAGCAAATAAAGGGAAATCCTTTTGCAAATCCTGCTCATATAATATTTTGTAATGGTTGCACTGGACACTCTCTGAACATAGCTTTGTTCATAAGCATTTATCACCAAATGTGTGTGTGTGTGTGTGTGTGAGAGAGAGGGAGAGAGAGAGAGAGAGAGAGAGAGAAAGAGAAGGACGGAGGAAGTCTGCAAATCATTATTAAATAAAGACAGTGGAAATCCTTATTTGTATTACACTGACATGGACAAGAATAAACCTGTTTTCTGCGGCGTGTAATGGATTCAGTCCTGACTCCATTACACGCCGCATTGTTTCCCTCCAAGTTTGTCAAATGCATAATTTTGACCCTGTGAAAATCCAGTGATGATTTCTGTTGCATATTTAATCAGCCCTGTCAGAGTAGTCACAGAGAACTTGTCAGTGTCTGTGAATAACTTTATATGACCATTTCTGTTAAAAACTTAAAACAAACAGGTGCACACATGTGTTGAATGTATGGCACTCATGTGCTGCACAGTTTGATTTGACACCATTGTTCTCCCACTGAAGCTGTGTCCATACAGTGTGGTTGTATGTTTAGTAACCAGCAGTGCATGATGTTATGTTATAATTATATTTCTAATTGAAATTAAGCTTTTTTCAAGAATTTGTGCAGCTCATGTTCCCTGACACTGTGGGGTTGTCTCTTTCAACTGCAAATGTGTGTGTGTATCTAAAAAGGTCAAATTCTTTTGCCTTATCACAATGGAAACCACGCAAATTTGAAATCTTCTTTTTGGCTCTTCAGGGTGATTTTACGACTGACTCAACAAAGATTTTATTTCTGCTTAGTTAGCAGGTAGAAGATACACAAAGATAACAAAACAATTAAAGCACACATGCATCACATGCTCTGGTCAGATCTTTTTGTCTCTCTTTCACTGAAATGATAAACATCATTCTCTCATGTTACAATGAAGTGACAGTAATGCTTCCTTGCTCTCACATCCATGAATTGTCTGATTTGGATTTTTATCTGTTGATAGTCCACTGCAAGGTGAGGGTGGATGTCTCTGCACTGGCATTTAATCAACAACATATTCAAACCACTGCAAAAACAGCTCACTCAGTATGAGTCATCAGAACTATTCAGCCTGGAAACCTGGCCAGAAAAAGAATGTTTCATAAGATATGATCTACAGTGCCTTGCGAAAGTATTCGGCCCCCTTGAACTTTGCGAACTTTTGCCACATTTCAGGCTTCAAACATAAAGATATAAAACTGTAATTTTTTGTGAAGAATCAACAACAAGTGGGACACAATCATGAAGTGGAACGAAATTTATTGGATATGTCAAACTTTTTTAACAAATAAAAAAACTGAAAAATTGGGCGTGCAAAATTATTCAGCCCC